>NC_059198.1:22603157-22630657 GCF_020615455.1 Coregonus clupeaformis | reverse complement strand
TCCTCTCTCCCTCAGCCCCCTCAGACAACCCCACACCCTCCTCCCTCCCTCAGCCCCCTCAGACAACCCCACACCCTCCTCTCTCCCTCAGCCCCCTCAGACAACCCCACAACCTCCTCCCTCCCTCAGCCCCCTCAGACAACCCCACACCCTACTCTCTCCCTCAGCCCCCTCAATTCGCCCCTTCACACATTCTGACCTCCTCTCCGTTGCTCCCCCTATCTCTGCATTCATCTTCCCATAAGGGATGAATACTGAATACTTGCCTGTTCATTGAGGTCTCTGTCAACGCTTCTAATAATTGTTTTTGTGTGGGTGTTTGTCAGAGACCGTATCTGTGTGTGTTAGTGTTTTGACAGACAGAGAATGTTTGTGTGTATGTACGTATACGTGTGTGTGTTTATTTTGTGGAGGTGTTAGTCGGAGACTGACAGTCTGTCCGCTTGTCTGTGGGTGTGTGTCACAGACAGGAAGTGTGTGTGTGTAGTCTGAGTGTCTTTGGTAGTTTCCAGCTGTCACCGGTATGTTTCATAATGCGTTTCCGATTCAGTCCGGAGAATCTTCCTGGGAATGTCAGCTGTGTCTGGGCCAAACTATATATCTCTGAACTACAGCCTCATAACAGCGACTAAGGGAACACTCTAATATTACTATGAATGTAGCTAGCTAGCCAGTACAACGTAGACTACAGCACGGTGTCCAGTTGTATTAATGTAGTATAGTAGAGAGATGGGCTTTGTTACCAAAAATATGTCAGGTCATATTCAGCAAAGTGTTACTGGTATTCAGCATATGGTGGCAGAAATGGATACCATGTAGAAAGACAAAGCGAGAGGGGGACAACAGGCAGAGAGGAATAAAGAAACAGAAGCTTCAAGAGAAATAAAAAGACATACAGATGGAGAGAATCTGAGTGGAGAGATAGAAAGATAGAAAGGGAGATGTAGCTGATTGAGAGAGAGTTAGAGAGACAGTAGTTGAGTGGATGATTGACCCCTAGAGACAGTCAGGGTCAGAGGTCGGGTCAATGAGGCTGACTGCTGATGGATGACAGAGGGAGGAGACTCCTGTAGTTACTCAATGAAGAGTATCTGTCTAACTTGTCGCTGGAATGTTGTGTTGACGTTGTGTGTGTGTTATGTTGATGTTGTGTATGTTGTGTTATGTTGACGTTGGGTGTGTTGTGTTATGTTGACGTTGTGTGTGTTGTGTTATGTTGTGTTATGTGGTCCTATGTAGCTCAAGTGGTAGAGCATGGCGCTTGTAACGGCAGGGTAGTGGGTTCGATCCCCGGGATCGTAAAAAAGTATGCACACATGACTGTAAGTCGCTTTGGATAAAAGCGTCTGCTAAATGGCTTATTATTATTATTATTATTATTATTATTATTATTATTATTATTATGTTGACGTTGTGTGTGTTGTGTTATGTTGATCTTGTGTTATGTTGACGTTGTGTTATGTTGACGTTGTGTGTTGTGTTATGTTGACGTTGTGTGTGTTGTGTTATGTTGATGTTGTGTTCTGTTGACGATGTGTGTTGTGTTATGTTGACGTTGTGTGTGTTGTGTTATGTTGACGTTGTGTGTGTTGTGTTATGTTGATGTTGTGTGTGTTGAGTTATGTTGATGTTGTGTTATGTTGACGTTGTGTGTTGTGTTATGTTGATGTTGTGTGTGTTGAGTTATGTTGATGTTGTGTGTGTTGTGTTATGTTGATGTTGTGTGTGTTGTGTTATGTTGACGTTGTGTGTGTTGTGTTATGTTGATGTTGTGTTAGTGGTTAAGAGCATTGTGCCAGTAACCGAAAGGTCGCTGGTTCTAATCCCCGAGCGGACTAGGTGAAAAATCTGTCGATGTGCCCTTGAGCAAGGCACTTAACCCTAATTGCTCCTGTAAGTCGCTCTGGATAAGAGCGTCTGCTAAATGACAAAAATAAATAAATAATAATAATAATGTTGTGTTATGTTGATGTTGTGTTATGTTGACGTTGTGTGTGTTGTGTTATGTTGACTTTGTGTGTGTTGTATTATGTTGACGTTGTGTTATGTTGACGTTGTGTTATGTTGACATTGTGTGTGTTGTGTTATGTTGATGTTGTGTTATGTTGATGTTGTGTTATGTTGACGTTGTGTGTTGTGTTATGTTGACGTTGTGTGTGTTGTGTTATGTTGACTTTGTGTGTGTTGTGTTATGTTGATGTTGTGTTATGTTGATGTTGATGTTGTGTTATGTTGATGTTGTGTTATGTTGACGTTGTGTGTTGTGTTATGTTGATGTTGTGTTATGTTGATGTTGTGTTATGTTGATGTTGATGTTGTGTTATGTTGATGTTGTGTTATGTTGATGTTGTGTGTTGTGTTATGTTGACGTTGTGTGTGTTGTGTTATGTTGATGTTGTGTTATGTTGACGTTGTGTGTTGTGTTATGTTGATGTTGTGTTATGTTGACGTTGTGTGTTGTGTTATGTTGATGTTGTGTTATGTTGACGTTGTGTGTTGTGTTATGTTGACGTTGTGTGTGTTGTGTTATGTTGATGTTGTGTTATGTTGACGTTGTGTGTTGTGTTATGTTGACGTTGTGTGTGTTGTGTTATGTTGATGTTGTGTTATGTTGACGTTGTGTGTGTTGTGTTATGTTGACGTTGTGTGTGTGTGTTATGTTGACATTGTGTGTGTTGTGTTATGTTGACGTTGTGTGTGTTGTGTTATGTTATGTTGACGTTGTGTTATGTTGACGTTGTGTGTTGTGTTATGTTGACGTTGTGTGTGTTGTGTTATGTTGATGTTGTGTGTGTTGTGTGTGTTGTGTTATGTTGATGTTGTGTTATGTTGACGTTGTGTGTGTTGTGTTATGTTGATGTTGTGTTATGTTGACGTTGTGTTATGTTGACGTTGTGTGTTGTGTTGTGTTGATGTTGTGTTATTTTGACGTTGTGTGTTGTGTTATGTTGACGTTGTGTGTGTTGTGTTATGTTGACGTTGTGTGTGTTGTGTTATGTTGATGTTGTGTTATGTTGATGTTGATGTTGTGTTATGTTGACGTTGTGTGTTGTGTTATGTTGATGTTGTGTTATGTTGACGTTGTGTGTTGTGTTATGTTGATGTTGTGTTATGTTGACGTTGTGTGTTGTGTTATGTTGATGTTGTGTTATGTTGACGTTGTGTGTGTTGTGTTATGTTGATGTTGTGTTATGTTGATGTTGATGTTGTGTTATGTTGACGTTGTGTGTTGTGTTATGTTGATGTTGTGTTATGTTGACGTTGTGTGTTGTGTTATGTTGATGTTGTGTTATGTTGACGTTGTGTGTTGTGTTTGTTGATGTTGTGTTGTTGACGTTGTGTGTTGTGTTATGTTGATGTTGTGTTATGTTGACGTTGTGTGTTGTGTTATGTTGATGTTGATGTTGTGTTATGTTGACGTTGTGTGTTGTGTTATGTTGATGTTGTGTTATGTTGACGTTGTGTGTTGTGTTATGTTGATGTTGTGTTATGTTGATGTTGTGTTATGTTGATGTTGATGTTGTGTTATGTTGATGTTGTGTGTTGTGTTATGTTGATGTTGTGTTATGTTGACGTTGTGTGTTGTGTTATGTTGACGTTGTGTGTGTTGTGTTATGTTGATGTTGTGTTATGTTGACGTTGTGTGTTGTGTTATGTTGATGTTGTGTTATGTTGACGTTGTGTGTTGTGTTATGTTGATGTTGTGTTATGTTGACGTTGTGTGTTGTGTTATGTTGATGTTGTGTTATGTTGACGTTGTGTGTTGTGTTATGTTGACGTTGTGTGTGTTGTGTTATGTTGATGTTGTGTTATGTTGACGTTGTGTGTTGTGTTATGTTGACGTTGTGTGTGTTGTGTTATGTTGATGTTGTGTTATGTTGACGTTGTGTGTGTTGTGTTATGTTGACGTTGTGTGTGTGTGTTATGTTGACATTGTGTGTGTTGTGTTATGTTGACGTTGTGTGTGTTGTGTTATGTTATGTTGACGTTGTGTTATGTTGACGTTGTGTGTTGTGTTATGTTGACGTTGTGTGTGTTGTGTTATGTTGATGTTGTGTGTGTTGTGTGTGTTGTGTTATGTTGATGTTGTGTTATGTTGACGTTGTGTGTGTTGTGTTATGTTGATGTTGTGTTATGTTGACGTTGTGTTACGTTGACGTTGTGTGTTGTGTTGTGTTGATGTTGTGTTATTTTGATGTTGTGTTATGTTGACATTGTGTGTGTTGTGTTATGTTGACGTTTTGTGTGTTGTGTTATGTTGACGTTGTGTTATGTTGACGATGTGTGTTATGTTGACGTTGTGTGTGTTGTGTTATGTTGATGTTGTGTTATGTTGATGTTGTGTGTGTTGTGTTATGTTGACGTTTTGTGTGTTGTGTTATGTTGACGTTGTGTGTGTTATGTTGATGTTGTGTGTGTTGTGTTATGTTGACGTTGTGTGTGTTGTGTTATGTTGATGTTGTGTGTGTTGTGTTATGTTGACGTTGTGTGTGTTGTGTTATGTTGATGTTGTGTTATGTTGATGTTGTGTGTGTTGTGTTATGTTGATGTTGTGTGTGTTGTGTTATGTTGATGTTGTGTGTGTTGTGTTATGTTGATGTTGTGTGTGTTGTGTTATGTTGACGTTGTGTGTGTTGTGTTATGTTGATGTTGTGTGTGTTGTGTTATGTTGATGTTGTGTTATGTTGACATTGTGTGTGTTGTGTTATGTTGACGTTGTGTGTGTTGTGTTATGTTGATGTTGTGTGTGTTGATGTTGTGTTATGTTGACGTTGTGTGTGTTGTGTTATGTTGATGTTGTGTTATGTTGACGTTGTGTGTGTGTTGTGTTATGTTGACGTTGTGTGTGTTGTGTTATGTTGACATTGTGTGTGTTGTGTTATGTTGATGTTGTGCTATGTTGACGTTGTGTGTTGTGTTATGTTGATGTTGTGCTATGTTGACGTTGTGTTATGTTGATGTTGTGTTATGTTGACGTTGTGTGTGTTGTGTTATGTTGACGTTGTGTCTGTGTGTTATGTTGATGTTTTGTGTGTTGTGTTATGTTGATGTTGTGTGTGTTGTGTTATGTTGACGTTGTGTGTGTTGTGTTATGTTGTGTGTGTTGTGTTATGTTGACGTTGTGTGTGTTATGTTGACGTTTTGTGTGTTGTGTTATGTTATGTTGACGTTGTGTGTGTTGTGTTATGTTGTGTGTGTTGTGTTATGTTGATGTTGTGTGTGTTGTGTTATGTTGACGTTGTGTGTTGTGTTATGTTGACGTTGTGTGTGTTGTGTTATGTTGATGTTGTGTGTGTTGTGTTATGTTGATGTTGTGTTATGTTGTGTTATGTTGACGTTGTGTGTGTTGTGTTATGTTGATGTTGTGTGTGTTGTGTTATGTTGATGTTGTGTTATGTTGATGTTGTGTTATGTTGACGTTGTGTGTTGTGTTATGTTGATGTTGTGTTATGTTGACGTTGTGTGTTGTGTTATGTTGACGTTGTGTGTGTTGTGTTATGTTGATGTTGTGTTATGTTGACGTTGTGTGTTGTGTTATGTTGACGTTGTGTGTGTTGTGTTATGTTGATGTTGTGTTATGTTGACGTTGTGTTATGTTGACGTTGTGTGTTGTGTTGTGTTGATGTTGTGTTATTTTGATGTTGTGTTATGTTGACATTGTGTGTGTTGTGTTATGTTGACGTTTTGTGTGTTGTGTTATGTTGACGTTGTGTTATGTTGACGATGTGTGTTATGTTGACGTTGTGTGTGTTGTGTTATGTTGATGTTGTGTTATGTTGATGTTGTGTGTGTTGTGTTATGTTGACGTTTTGTGTGTTGTGTTATGTTGACGTTGTGTGTGTTATGTTGATGTTGTGTGTGTTGTGTTATGTTGACGTTGTGTGTGTTGTGTTATGTTGATGTTGTGTGTGTTGTGTTATGTTGACGTTGTGTGTGTTGTGTTATGTTGATGTTGTGTTATGTTGATGTTGTGTGTGTTGTGTTATGTTGATGTTGTGTGTGTTGTGTTATGTTGATGTTGTGTGTGTTGTGTTATGTTGACGTTGTGTGTGTTGTGTTATGTTGATGTTGTGTGTGTTGTGTTATGTTGACGTTGTGTGTGTTGTGTTATGTTGATGTTGTGTTATGTTGATGTTGTGTGTGTTGTGTTATGTTGATGTTGTGTGTGTTGTGTTATGTTGATGTTGTGTGTGTTGTGTTATGTTGACGTTGTGTGTGTTGTGTTATGTTGATGTTGTGTGTGTTGTGTTATGTTGACGTTGTGTGTGTTGTGTTATGTTGATGTTGTGTTATGTTGACGTTGTGTGTTGTGTTATGTTGACGTTGTGTGTGTTGTGTTATGTTGATGTTGTGTTATGTTGACGTTGTGTGTTGTGTTATGTTGACGTTGTGTGTGTTGTGTTATGTTGATGTTGTGTTATGTTGACGTTGTGTGTGTTGTGTTATGTTGATGTTGTGTGTGTTGATGTTATGTTGATGTTGTGTGTGTGTGTGTTATGTTGACATTGTGTGTGTTGTGTTATGTTGACGTTGTGTGTGTGTGTGTGTGTTGTGTTATGTTGACGTTGTGTGTGTTATGTTGACGTTTTGTGTGTTGTGTTATGTTATGTTGACGTTGTGTGTGTTGTGTTATGTTGTGTGTGTTGTGTTATGTTGACGTTTTGTGTGTTGTGTTATGTTGACGTTTTGTGTGTTGTGTTATGTTGACGTTGTGTGTGTTATGTTGATGTTGTGTGTGTTGTGTTATGTTATGTTGACGTTGTGTGTGTTGTGCTATGTTGATGTTGTGTGTGTTGTGTTATGTTGATGTTGTGTTATGTTGACGTTGTGTTATGTTGATGTTGTGTTATGTTGACGTTGTGTTATGTTGATGTTGTGTTATGTTGATGTTGTGTGTGTTGTGTTATGTTGACGTTGTGTGTGTGTTGTGTTATGTTGACGTTGTGTGTGTTGTGTTATGTTGACGTTGTGTGTGTTGTGTTATGTTGATGTTGTGTGTGTGTGTGTTATGTTGACATTGTGTGTGTTGTGTTATGTTGATGTTGTGTTATGTTGACGTTGTGTTATGTTGATGTTGTGTGTGTTGTGTTATGTTGACGTTGTGTGTGTTGTGTTATGTTGACGTTGTGTGTGTTGTGTTATGTTGATGTTGTGTTATGTTGACGTTGTGTGTTGTGTTATGTTGATGTTGTGTGTGTTGTGTTATGTTGACGTTGTGTGTGTTGTGTTATGTTGACGTTGTGTGTGTTGTGTAATGTTGACGTTGTGTGTGTTGTGTTATGTTGACGTTGTGTGTGTGTTGTGTTATGTTGACGTTGTGTGTGTTGAGTTATGTTGACGTTGTGTGTGTTGTGTTATGTTGACGTTGTGTGTGTTGTGTTATGTTGTGTGTGTTGTGTTATGTGTTATGTTGATGTTGTGTGTGTGTGTGTTATGTTGACATTGTGTGTGTTGTGTTATGTTGATGTTGTGTTATGTTGACGTTGTGTTATGTTGATGTTGTGTGTGTTGCCCAGCTCGGAGAGGGTGGAGAGGAGGATCTGATGGTTCACAGTATCAAAGGCAGCAGACAGGTCTAGAAGGACAAGAGCAGAGGAGAGAGAGTTAGCTTTAGCAGTGCGGAGAGCCTCCGTGACACAGAGAAGAGCAGTCTCAGTTGAATGACCAGTCTTGAAACCTGACTGGTTTGGATGAAGAAGGTCATTCTGAGAGAGATAGCAAGAGACCACCAGTGTATCAACACGCAAGCAGATCGTTCGTGTCCGTGTCTAACGTTGTGGGTTAGTCCCGACAGCTTGAGCGACTCCGTCGTCAACTTATTCAGCCAGTTAGTTAGCTAGAATAGTTAGCAAACTAGCTAGCCATTGCTTTCAGACAAAGAAGAACCCCTCCTTTCACGGCACGAACACACAGAGAGAGCCAAACTAACGTTAACTAGTCACCCATGTCCCGAATTCCTTGAACGACTCGGGCTATCAATATGTAAAAAAACAAAACACAAATGTAGGTTATGACTTACCCTAGCAGCTACTGTTAGCTAGCCAAGTGCAAAGCTAGCCACTGAATTGACTCAGCCAGTTCGCGTCTGTTCGCTCGGTCGTTCCAGCTATTGTTTACTAGTAGCTATCCAGGTAGCAACAAGCTAGCTAAATTTCAAGCACAGTAGCCACTTGCTACCTAACGTTAACGGTTCAGACAATGAGGTTAGAAAACAGCTGAATGGTAGGCAATTATTGTATGTAATTATTGTAGGCAGCCAGCTGGCGTAATTACAGGCACTCTCAGGCGTGAAACAACTATACTGTTGCTAATAGCTACTCGCCAGCTAGTCCAGGTGGTGGGTTAGCTAGCTAGCTTCGTGCTACACCTGGCACAGCCGAATACAATACTAACCTACAATAATTACATACAACAACCCACGATAACTACCTACAATACCTAACTACAATCTAAATACATAGTTTAAGCCTTACTCGACAAAGCCCAAGCTATGTATAAAGCCAAGCTTACCCGACGCCAAGCTTACATTGTGTAATGTTGACGTTGTGTGTGTTGTGTTATGTTGACGTTGTGTGTTGTGTAATGTTGACGTTGTGTGTTGTGTAATGTTGACGTTGTGTTATGTCGACGTTGTGTGTATTGTGTTATGTTGATGTTATGTGTGTTGTGTTATGTTGATGTTGTGTGTTGTGTTATGTTGATGTTGTGTGTGTTGTGTTATGTTGATGTTGTGTGTGTTGACGTTGTGTGTGTTGTGTGATGTTGACATATGTGTGTGTTATGTTGATGTTTTGTGTGAGTGTGTGTGATGTTGATGTGTGTGTGTGTGATGTTGACATTGTATGTGTGTGTGTGATGTTGACATTGTGTGTGTGTGTGTTATGTTGATGTTTTGTGTGAGTGTGTGTGATGTTGATGTGTGTGTGTGATGTTGATATTGTGTGTGTGTGTGTGTGTGTGTGTGTGTGTGATGTTGACGTGTGTGTTATGTTGACGTTGTGTGTGTTTGTTGCAGGCTGACAGGGTGATGCACTGCTGGCACTTCTGGCTGGGGCTGGTCCTGGTGCCCTCAGCCTGTCTACTCAAAGACTTTGCCTGGAATGCGTGAGTAACACACTTACACCGCATACAGTGGGGGAAAAAAGTATTTAGTCAGCCACCAATTGTGCATGTTCTCCCACTTAAAAAGATGAGAGAGGCCTGTAATTTTCATCATAGGTACACGTCAACTCTGACAGACAAATTGAGAAAAAAATATCCAGAAAATCACATTGTAGGATTTTTTATGAATTTATTTGCAAATTATGGTGGAAAAAAAGTATTTGGTCACCTACAAACAAGCAAGATTTCTGGCTCTCACAGACCTGTAACTTCTTCTTTAAGAGGCTCCTCTGTCCTCCACTCGTTACCTGTATTAATGGCACCTGTTTGAACTTGTTATCAGTATAAAAGACACCTGTCCACAACCTCAAACAGTCACACTCCAAACTCCACTATGGCCAAGACCAAAGAGCTGTCAAAGGACACCAGAAACAAAATTGTAGACCTGCACCAGGCTGGGAAGACTGAATCTGCAATAGGTAAGCAGCTTGGTTTGAAGAAATCAACTGTGGGAGCAATTATTAGGAAATGGAAGACATACAAGACCACTGATAATCTCCCTCGATCTGGGGCTCCACGCAAGATCTCACCCCGTGGGGTCAAAATGATCACAAGAACGGTGAGCAAAAATCCCAGAACCACACGGGGGGACCTAGTGAATGACCTGCAGAGAGCTGGGAACAAAGTAACAAAGCCTACCATCAGTAACACACTACACCGCCAGGGACTCAAATCCTGCAGTGCCAGATGTGTCCCCCTGCTTAAGCCAGTACATGTCCAGGCCCGTCTGAAGTTTGCTAGAGTGCATTTGGATGATCCAGAAGAGGATTGGGAGAATGTCATATGGTCAGATGAAACCAAAATAGAACTTTTTGGTAAAAACTCAACTCGGTCGTGTTTGGAGGACAAAGAATGCTGAGTTGCATCCATAGAACACCATACCTACTGTGAAGCATGGGGGTGGAAACATCATGCTTTGGGGCTGTTTTTCTGCAAAGGGACCAGGACGACTGATCCGTGTAAAGGAAGAATGAATTGGGCCATGTATCGTGAGATTTTGAGTGAAAACCTCCTTCCATCAGCAAGGGCATTGAAGATGAAACGTGGCTGGGTCTTTCAGCATGACAATGATCCCAAACACACCGCCCGGGCAACGAAGGAGTGGCTTCGTAAGAAGCATTTCAAGGTCCTGGAGTGGCCTAGCCAGTCTCCAGAACTCAACCCCATAGAAAATCTTTGGAGGGAGTTGAAAGTCCGTGTTGCCCAGCGACAGCCCCATAACATCACTGCTCTAGAGGAGATCTGCATGGAGGAATGGGCCAAAATACCAGCAACAGTGTGTGAAAACCTTGTGAAGACTTACAGAAAACGTTTGACCTGTGTCATTGCCAACAAAGGGTATATAACAAAGTATTGAGAAACTTTTGTTATTGCAAATACTTATTTTCCACCATAATTTGCAAATAAATTCATTAAAAATCCTACAATGTGATTTTCTGGATTTTTTTTCTCATTTTGTCTGTCATAGTTGACGTGTACCTATGATGAAAATGACAGGCCTCTCTCATCTTTTTAAGTGGGAGAACTTGCACAATTGGTGGCTGACTAAATACTTGTTTTCCCCACTGTATGTCCCATCCAAATGAATACATACATGCATATGAACAAGTACTGTATGTTTTTCACATTGCAATTCATACTTATACACGAATGTAACCATGTGAATGCGGTGTTGTAGGGGTTGTCGCAGTGTGAACGAGGGAGTAACACACTTACAGTATGTACCACCCAAACAATACACAGACATTCTAAAACACACATGCATATATTATAAACATCAACAAATGTCACATTTAAATACTCCTACACGTATGTATAAACACAGTCCCTCCAGGATTTTGCGATTCTGTGATCGCAGATTCTTTTTGCAAAATCAACCATTCCCCGCAAGGACTAGTGAAACTGACTAATCGTTGCACTATTGCCACTTAAAACTGTCTGATCACCGCACTACAAAAAGAGGAATCGCAATTTTAACCAATCACCACACTTTTACTGCATAAAATGGTTCAATCAATCAAGCTATCAGATATCACAAAAAAAACTGAAATCCTGGTTGGACAGATAAGCAATATAACCCTGTGAATGTGTTGTAGGGGTCGTCGCACTGTGAAGAAGTCTCTTCTGGAAGAGGTTCAGGAGCTGGAGGCCAGGGCTGTAGACCCGGGGGCGGCTGTGCTCAGAGATGCCAGCGGACGCAGGTCCACACACACACACACACACACACACACACACACACACACACACACTGCATCATGGGATCACAGTTGGGAGGCCACAGACAGGAGCTTTACTGAATTTACTATGGCATAGTTAATGTCATTTCCATGCCATATCAATATCAGAGATCATGATAATTCATTGGACTGAGGAATTATCCCCATTCAAAGATTTTGTTACAAAGTCTGTAAGATTAATGTGTGTGTTTAAGTCCGGGTGTTGTCACATCTAGTATTTACCATATGTGACTGTTTGTATGAGAGAAGACCAGTGCTGTAACCATGACCCTCTAACCTCTTGGTAACCTGGTTGACCTGTCCACAGGGCCAAAGCCAAGGCTGAGGTCCCCTAGCTCCAGAGCTCAGGGCACAGACACACACACAGGTAGCACCTTGGCTTGGTTTGACCTGTCTCACTGTGTGAACTCTGACCTCTGATCTGTGTGTGGAGTGATCCCTCATGTCTCATATATATATTTTTATTTTCTTTCTCCAACTTTTTTTGTGTCCCTCCATTTGATTCTCTCAAGTCAGGAAGTGGACAGATTTGCACTGCTGTAAGGACTGGGTGTACTGTAGCTTCTGTGGTTGTGTGTTAGAGAGAGCCGTTTGTGTTTGTATTGTGTGTTTCTAGTCATATCTGTCACAGGAGAAGGAGTAGAACGGTTCAGGGTGGAAAACGTTAGATGGGGTTTAGAACATTGGAGGTATTAGGCAATATTAGGTTGAGGAATGGAGTGGAAGATGTAAGACTGAGGTTTGGCCATTTGAGGGGCTGTTATGTGGGATATTGGCTGGGGATGGGGCTCTTTGGTGGGCTTTGGGCAGGAACAATAGTCCTCAATCATCCAGTGAGACGGCTAACAATCCAGTCCAGAGCAGAGAACTGTCTTGGACAGAGCTTGGCCGGGGAGGTGCTCAGGGACAGGGAGGGGAGGGGAGGCAGGACGTTGTTTTTGGACGGGGGTGCACACAGCCTTCCCTAGCCCGAGGTGAGAGCCTTGTCCTAGTCTGAACCTGCTCCCAGACATGGGTAGGAACCAGGAGGGGCCCCAGCGAAGACCATGGAAAACACTGAGGAGGAGTTTCAGAGAGGAACAGAGGAGAAACGCACACATCTATATTTGTGTTTCATAACGGGAGAAGGTTGGGACGAGGGTGGGGGAGGGAAAGGTAGAGGACCAAAGTTTCTCAGGGGAAGTATTTAGATGTGGCACATCCTTGGACTGTTTGAAGTCTCAATGCCCTTCCAGACAGCGACACTACAGGGGGAGGACATGCAACGGGATTCAGTCATAGTTTAAAGATGTGCTATTTCTATATTTATTCATGTATTTGTCTATCCATTCATTCTTCAATCATTCACCTTATTATTCATTTAGCAGACCTAATTTTCTTTGGCGAATGATACGGTTGCAAAACGTTTATTTCATGCTTTGCCAAGCACGGCGGTTCTAGGTTCCCTGTGGTACCGTAAGGGACGGGTCCCAGCTGCTGTGGATCGGATCAGGGCCCGTGCCCAGTGCTAGGGAAACCCCTCTCGTGATGATATAAGGCCTCATTGGCTGCCTGATCTACATTTTTAGTCATTTAGCAGACGCTCTTATCCAGAGCGACTTACAGGAGCAATTAGGGTTAAGTGCCTTGCTCAAGGGCACATCGACAGATTTATCACCTAGTCGGCTCGGGATTAGAACCAGCGACCTTTCTGTTACTGGCACAACGCTCTTAACCACTAAGCTACCTGCCGCCCCCAGGTTCTAGAGAAGTAACCTACCGTGTTCCACAGCGGAATCAGACAATCTGGGAAGCATCCTGTAAAAGCATTCTGTTAGGAGGAAACAATCTGTTCCGTTTGGATACAGACTGTTATCAGAATGTTTAGCGTTGCCATTAGTGATTTGTATTTGTATTTATTAGGGATCCCCATTAGCTGCTGCCAAGGCAGCTCCTACTCTTCCTGGGGTCCAAACATATTAAAGCACTTACATTACATATTAAACAAAATATAAAACAGTACATCATATGACATTATTACACCACTACCTATCTACAATACAAAATGTTTAATACCACCATACAACAATATCACAATGTGTGCGTATGCATGTGTCTATACCCTTGTGTGAGTCTCTTCACAGTCCCTGTTGTTCCATAAGGTGTATTCTTACCAGTTTTTTAAATCTGATTCTACTGCTTGCATCAGTTACCTGATGTGGAATAGAGTTCCATGTAGTCATGGCTCTATGTAGTACTGTGCACCTCCCATAGTCTGTTCTGGACTTGGGGACTGTGAAGAGTCCTCTGGTGGCATCAAATATAATCTAATCAAATCTAATTGTATTTGCCAAATGCGCCGAATACAACAGGTGTAAACCTTACAGTGAAATGCTTACTTACAAGCCCTTAACCAACAATGCAGTTTAAGAATTTAAAAAAAAAAAGCAAATAATTAAAGAGCAGTAGTAAAATAAAATAACAGTAGGGAGGTTATAAACAGGGGGTACCGACATGTCTTGTGGGGTATGCACAAGACATGATGAGGAGGATTGAGAGAGAGGAAGGCTGGGGGATGGTTGTGTGTGTGTGTGTGTGTGAATGCATGCGTGTGTGTGTTAATAAGGGCAGGAATGGGGCTGGTTATTTTGGTCATGGGAGTAGAGGAGCGATGAACGCGTGTTGTCTGGAAAAACAGTGGCAGTCACATAATGAGATGTGATTGGATTCACTGAATATCAATCTGCTCTTCAGTACCAGCCAAGACAAATGCCTAGACCCTACCCTATCAGGTATGACTCTGGTAGTCATAGACCCTACCCTATCAGGTATGACTCTGGTAGTCACATCAAAAGGTTGTCTTGTCTTGGGGTCAAGGCAGGGAGGGATTTCAGGACTAGATTATCTCCATTCTCACGTCCTTCTCTCTTTCCTTCAAGACCACAGATCTGAAGGTATGAAAGGTCTAAACAATATGGTGGAAACATATCCAGTCTTTTCACCTATATGTGTCCATAAAACAAAGGAGATGTGGAAATGATAGCCTGGTCCCAGATCTGTTTGAGCCCTTGCCAGTGCCAACTCCCATGCTGTCATTGGCATGACAATTAGTGACAAGGAGTTGGCATGATAGCACACAGGCGGACATAGGAGCTACACTGGGGTAATCAAACAGGCTGACGTAGGAGCTACACTGGGGTAATCAAACAGGCTGACGTAGGAGCTACACTGGGGTAATCAAACAGGCTGATGTAGGAGCTACACTGGGGTAATCAAACAGGCTGATGTAGGAGCTACACTGGGGTAATCAAACAGGCTGATGTAGGAGCTACACTGGGGTAATCAAACAGGCTGATGTAGGAGCTACACTGGGGTAATCAAACAGGCTGATGTAGGAGCTACACTGGGGTAATCAAACAGGCTGACGTAGGAGCTACACTGGGGTAATCAAACAGGCTGATGTAGGAGCTACACTGGGGTAATCAAACAGGCTGATGTAGGAGCTACACTGGGGTATCAGGAACACAGGAGGTTTTTTACCTGTTAGACTGGACAAGTAACTTTTGGCCAGCACGAGCAGAGCGCGAGCCACATTATCCAATAGAACCAAAGCGGAGCTGAGCTGCTTATGACCAGGTTTCATTGAATGAATATGAGCATCTCACACTCTACGTCTAGTGTAGCAAGCCAGTGACATTCAGGAAATTAAGGCTTCTGAAAGTATTAGGTCACAATTAGTCTCCTGAGTAGAACTTCCACCTATCGTGTTGGTCGTGTTAACCTGTCAGTAGCAGAGTCTCCCTGTGGTTGGTGCTGTGACCTGTCACTGAGTGTCTGTGTGTTCTGTGATTGGTGGACTGACCTGTCTGTCGCTCCTCTCCTCCAGTCTGAACGAGCGTGCCCACCTGTTGACCCGGGTCTTTAGGAAAACACCCTCCAAAGTGGGGCGCAAAAACTCTGTGCAGCAGAGTAACGTGTCCCGTGAGTATCCTGTCCTTGTCCCTGCCTGGCCTCGGCTTTACTTGTATTCATTCCCTGTATACAGTTAATATACTTTTTGTAGGTAATATAATATACTTTTTGTAGGTCATATAATATACTTTCTAGGTAGGAGACAAATACAGGTGTGTACTTACTGTATCTCTCTCGCTCACTCCTTCTCTCTCTCGCTCGCTCGCTCTCTCTCTCTCTCTCACGCTCTCTCCTTCTCTCTCTCTCTCTCACACACTCTCTCTCTCTTCTGTCTATCTCTCTATAGATGGCTATGCCTTCTCCCAGGAGGAACATGGGGTGGTGTCTCAGTCCCAGGTGTGTCGATCCTACGACACCACCCGCCAACGGCCCAGTGTCTAGCTCCCCCATCCCTCCACCATCCCGCCCCCGGCCCACCTGGCTACGGGGCTCTTGGCAACGGTTGCCAAGGTAGCGACAACAGTTGCCCAGGCGACAGCGGAGACAGTCTGATGCTGAGTGACCGCCCCTGCTGTGGCCTTATTGGAACTTATACTTTGACCTCTGACCTTGAGCCCTGGAGGCCGTTGCTAGGCATGGAGGCCATTGCTAGGCATGGAACACTGACCAAAGGGAAAGGACCAGACCCGTCTATACTGTCCAAACTGGTCTCCACTCTTGCTTACTCACACACACACACACACACACACAAACACACACACACCCATAGAGCAGACACACAAGCACGAGTAATCACAACTACACAAACAGACATAATAAATCAACCACAGAGACTGTAATGTGTATCTAATTATAGCATGGACTGGATTTAGTTATGCATCAGTTCATCTTTGTCCGTGTGTATGTCTGCACTTGTCTGTGCTACTGTATGTATCTGCCCGTGTGTGTGTGTGTGTGTGTGTCTACACTCCCTCTCATCTTCCTCTCCTGAGCCGGGGTTTAGCTTATCCGTCATCACCGTGACGATGGGAGACGGGGGAAGGAGGAGGAGGGGCACTTTAAAATAAAGACTGAACATACACTGGCCCAGAAGGAATTCATCTCAGAAAGCTGAAGAGAAGAGAGCCCCATTGCCAAAGATCACAGAGATGTCACTGAGGGGGAACCCCCACCCATACTAACCACTACTCTACAAGGACACCCACCCATACTAACCACTACTCTACAAGGACACCCACCCATACTAACCACTACTCTACAAGGACCTCCACCCATACTAACCACTACTTTACAAGGACACCCACACAAACTAACCACTACTCTACAAGGACACCCACCCAAACTAACCACTACTCTACAAGGACACCCACCCAAACTAACCACTACTCTACAAGGACTCCCACTGCGCCACCTAGGACCTTACAAACCCCACCTCCTCCTCTCTCTTTCACTTCTCTTGCTGCTTTTCTCTCATTTTCTCTCCTCTCTCTCTCCTCTCTCTCGCTCTTTACCTCTCTCTCCTTACCTCTCTCTCTCTCTCTCTCTCTCTCTCTCTCTGGCATAGCGACCTCCATGTTTCTCATCTGCGGCACATCTCCTCTTCCCGCTCGGCTGAATGTGTTTTCTGTTGTATAGCGGCGCTCCTGTGATTCCTGCGAATCCCGGCTGTCGCCCCCAGGAGGCCGGGTTAGCAGCAGCCTGGCTTGTAGTGGTTTGTTGGGTTCTCAACTAATCTATGGACTTCTTTTGTTGTTGAATAAATTGACTTGTGTCTCTGTCTTTCACTTTTAATGTCTGTGTTTCTGCTCCTTTTTATGTGATGGTGTGGGGGGGTGTTAGTGTGGGGGTGCTTTGCTGGTGACACTGTCAGTGATTTATTTAGAGTTCAAGGCACACTTAACCAGCATGGCTACCACAGCATTCTGCAGCGATACGCCATCCCATCTAGTTTGGGCTTAGTGGAACTATCATTTAATTTTCAACAGGACAATGACCCAACACACCTCCAGGCTGAGTGATGGAGTGCTGCATGAGATTGCCTGGCCTCCACAATCACCCGACCTCAACCCAATTGATATGGTTTGGAATGAGTTGGACCGCAGAGTGAAGAAAAAGCAGCCAAGAAGTGCTCAGCATATGTGGGAACTCCTTCGACTGTGAAGCTGGTTGAGAGAATGCCAAGAGTGTTTCTACACCTGCATTACTAGCTGTTTGGGGTTTTAGGCTGGGTTTCTGTACAGCACTTCGAGATATTAGCTGATGTAAGAAGGGCTATATAAAATAAAATTGATTGATTGATTGATTGAAGAGTGTGCAAAGCTGTCATCAAGGCAAAGAGTGGCTACTTTGAAGAATCTAAAATATATTTGGATTTGTTTAACACTTTTTTGGTTACTACATGATTCCATATGTGTTATTTCATAGTTTCGATGTCTTCACTATTATTCTACAATGTAGAAAATAGTAAAAATAAAGAAAAACCTTGAATGAGTAGGTGTGTCCAAACTTTTGACTGGTACTATATATACAGTTGAAGTCGGAAGTTTACATACACATAGGTTGGAGTCATTAAAACTCGTTTTTCAACCACCACAAATGTCTTGTTAACAAACTATAATTTTGGCAAGTCGGTTAGGACATCTACTTTGTGCATGACACAAGTAATTTTTCCAACAATTGTTTACAGACAGATTATTTCACTTATAATTCACTGTATCACAATTCCAGTGGGTCAGAAGTTTACATGCACTAAGTTGACTGTGCCTTTAACCCTTTAAACAGCTCGTGCCTTTAAACAGCTTGGAAAATTCCAGAAAATGACTTTAGAAGCTTCTGAAAGGCTAATTGACATAATTTGAGTCAATTGGAGGTGTACCTGTGGATGTATTTCAAGGCCACATTGGGTTGAAACCAACTACATTCTGCAGAAGATTTACTGAAATGTTATCTATGTGGACTCCATATACTGCTTATTGATGAAGTCAAAATGGAATTGACCGCAACCCTAATATTAGTGAAGTATATGTAGCACCTGTTATTAGTTCACATCATAGATAATCCCTTTGGCCTCCAGGTAATATAGTCTATAGTCCAGTATGAGAGATTATATATACAGTGGGGAAAAAAGTATTTAGTCAGCCACCAATTGTGCAAGTTCTCCCACTTAAAAAGATGAGAGAGGCCTGTAATTTTCATCATAGGTACACGTCAACTATGACAGACAAATTGAGAAAAAAAAATCCAGAAAATCACATAGTAGGATTTTTCATGAATTTATTTGCAAATTATGGTGGAAAATAAGGATTTGGTCACCTACAAACAAGCAAGATTTCTGGCTCTCACAGACCTGTAACTTCTTCTTAAAGAGGCTCCTCTGTCCTCCACTCATTACCTGTATTAATGGCACCTGTTTGAACTTGTTATCAGTATAAAAGACACCTGTCCACAACCTCAAACACTCACACTCCAAACTCCACTATGGCCAAGACCAAAGAGCTGTCAAAGGACACCAGAAACAAAATTGTAGACCTGCACCAGGCTGGGAAGACTGAATCTGCAATAGGTAAGCAGCTTGGTTTGAAGAAATCAACTGTGGGAACAATTATTAGGAAATGGAAGACATACAAGACCACTGATAATCTCCCTCGATCTGGGGCTCCACGCAAGATCTCACCCCGTGGGGTCAAAATGATCACAAAGCAAAAATCCCAGAACCACACGGGGGGACCTAGTGAATGACCTGCAGAGAGCTGGGAGCTGGGACCAAAGTAACAAAGCCTACCAAGCTAAGGATCCTGGGACTAAACACCTCCCTCTGCAACTGGATCCTGGACTTCCTGACGGGCCGCCCCCAGGTGGTAAGGGTAGGTAACAACACATCTGCCACACTGATCCTCAACACGGGGGCCCCTCAGGGGTGCGTGCTCAGTCCCCTCCTGTACTCTCTGTTCACCCATGACTGCATGGCCAGGCACGACTCCAACACCATCATTAAGTTTGCCGACGACACAACAGTGGTAGGCCTGATCACCGACAACGATGAGACAGCCTATAGGGGAGGAGGTCAGAGATCTGGCCGTGTGGTGCCAGGACAACAACCTCTCCCTCAACGTGACCAAGACAAAGGAGATGATTGTGGACTACAGGAAAAAAAAGAGGACTGAGCACGCCCCCCATTCTCATCGACGGGGCTGTAGTGGAACAGGTTGAGAGCTTCAAGTTCCTTGGTGTCCACATCACCAACGAACTATCATGGTCCAAACACACCAAGACAGTCGTGAAGAGGGCACGACAAAGCCTATTCCCCCTCAGGAGACTAAAAAGATTTGGCATGGGTCCTCAGATCCTCAAAAAATTCTACAGCTGCACCATCGAGAGCATCCTGACTGGTTGCATCACCGCCTGGTATGGCAACTGCTTGGCCTCTGACCGCAAGGCACTACAGAGGGTAGTGCGTACGGCCCAGTACATCACAGGGGCAAAGCTCCCTGCCATCCAGGACCTCTATACCAGGCGGTGTCAGAGGAAGGCCCTCAAAATTGTCAAAGACTCCAGTCACCCTAGTCATAGACTGTTCTCTCTGCTACCGCACGGCAAGCGGTACCGGAGTGCCAAGTCTAGGTCCAAAAGACTTCTCAACAGCTTCTACCCCCAAGCCATAAGACTCCTGAACAGCTAATCATGGCTACCCGGACTATTTGCACTGCCCCCCACCCCATACTTTTTACGCTGCTGCTACTCTGTTAAGTATTTATGCATAGTCACTTTAACTCTACCCACATGTACATATTACCTCAACTACCTCAACTAGCCAGTGCCCCCGCACATTGACTATGCAACGGTACCCCCCTGTATATATAGCCTCCCTACTGTCACTTTATTCTATTGTATATATAGCCTCCCTACTGTCACTTTATTTTTACTTCTGCTCTTTTTTTCTCAACACTTTTTTGTTGTTGTTTTATTCTTACTTTTTTGTTTAAAATAAATGCACTGTTGGTTAAGGGCTGTAAGTAAGCATTTCACTGTAATGTCTGCACCTGTTGTATTCGGCGCATGTGACCAATAAAATTTGATTTGATTTGATTTGATCAGTAACACACTACGCCGCCAGGGACTCAAATCCTGCAGTGCCAGACGTGTCCCCCTGCTTAAGCCAGTACATGTCCAGGCCCGTCTGAAGTTTGCTAGAGTGCATTTGGATGATCCAGAAGAGGATTGGGAGAATGTCATATGGTCAGATGAAACCAAAATATAACTTTTTGTGTTTGGAGGACAAAGAATGCTGAGTTGCATCCAAAGAACACCATACCTACTGTGAAGCATGGGGGTGGAAACATCATGCTTTGGGGCTGTTTTTCTGCAAAGGGACCAGGACGACTGATCTGTGTAAAGGAAAGAATGAATGGGGCCATGTATCGTGAGATTTTGAGTGAAAACCTCCTTCCATCAGCAAGGGCATTGAAGATGAAACGTGGCTGGGTCTTTCAGCATGACAATGATCCCAAACACACCGCCCGGGCAACGAAGGAGTGGCTTCGTAAGAAGCATTTCAAGGTCCTGGAGTGGCCTAGCCAGTCTCCAGATCTCAACCCCATAGAAAATCTTTGGAGGGAGTTGAAAGTCTGTGTTGCCCAGCGACAGCCCCAAAACATCACTGCTCTAGAGGAGATCTGCATGGAGGAATGGGCCAAAATACCAGCAACAGTGTGTGAAAACCTTGTGAAGACTTACAGAAAACGTTTGACCTGTGTCATTGCCAACAAAGGGTATATAACAAAGTATTGAGAAACTTTAGTTATTGACCAAATACTTATTTTCCACCATAATTTGCAAATAAATTCATTAAAAATCCTACTATGTGATTTTCTGGATTTTATTTTCTAATTTTGTCTGTCATAGTTGACATGTACCTATGATGAAAATTACAGGCCTCTCTCATCTTTTTAAGTGGGAGAACTTGCACAATTGGTGGCTGACTAAATACTTTTTTCCCCCACTGTATATATAATCTCTCATACTGGACTATAGACTATATTGCCTGGAGGCCAAAGGGATTATCTATGATGTGAACTAATAACAGGTGCTACATATACTTCACTAATATTAGGGTTGCGGTCAATTCCATTTCGACTTCATCAATAAGCAGTATATGGAGTCCACATAGATAACATTTCAGTAAATCTTCTGCAGAATGTAGTTGGTTTCAACCCAATGTGGTGTGTTATGGTCTGTGCGAATGTGGTGTGTCTGTAAACTGTGTTAAGGACACTTCAGGGAAGTAATGCAAGGGTCAAGGAATTTTACTACATTTCAGATGTAATCATTAAATATAATCAATCAGTGATTTAAATGCTTCTTAACTCTTACTAAATCTGAACTTTAAAAAATGCACAAATGAATGGTGTTCTGCAGGACAGATTAGGCAGTGTAGGTTCATGTTTAGGTTACTTGATCAACGAGAACATTGTGACATGAGGGTAGAGTAAATAAATTCACAAGGTGAATGAAGGCTAAGAGCATGTTGAAGGAGAACGAGATGAACACTCAGAATAGTAAACCTACGGCCTGTTTCACAAAGAGAGCTGGAATGTGATGAATGTACATTATAAATGTAAGCTGTGAATGCTGTACAAGCCAGTCCTGTTAGCATCACCATTAAACTCCCGTCCCTGATCAGTGTGAAGAAGCATGGGGATGCCACACCCACCTTCTTGGATGTCTCCCAGCCTGCAGCCTGGCTCCAGCTCCAACCTGCAGCCTGCAGCCGCTCTGCTCCAATATGGGGAATCCATTTCTCCTCCCCAGCAGGAGTTGTAGATCCATTTTACCTTCCTCCAACGACTCCCCGTCAGCCCTCTCTTTCGCTCTCTCTCTCTCCACTCCACTCCACTTCCCCCTCTAGTCCCCAAGTTTCCATAGAGATGTGCCAAGAATACACCTCCCCAGCACAGAGGAAATAGTTGGGGTTTAGGGACTGTAATTGTTGTGGTTTGTTATTATCACGTAACGTGTCTGGTGATGGATGTGATGGGTATTTGTGTTGTCTACACTGGGTGGTACGGCTGTCTCTGTCTGTAATTAGTGTGTTTATAGGCATTACGGTATGGTAACTAAGTATGATTTGTATGTTGTGTGGACGAACAAGAGAATGTGAGAAAGATCAAGAGTGTGAGGCAAAGAGTGTGTGTAAGAGTGTGTGTAAGAGTGTTTGTGGTATATGTACTGTGTATGTTGGCTGCTCACTCCCCGAGACTGTTTTGTGGTTCGGCCCCCGCTGGCTGTCAGTTTTTACACTTGGAGTGTTGTTTCTGTTGTTCTGGTTCTCGCCTCTAAGCGTGTGTAAATCTCACAGCTCCTGCCAGGACCGAGTCAGCCATAAGACTAGCACCATGGCAACAGACATCGCCTCTACAGACATCGCCTCTCTAACCTAACCATGGAACAGGAGTGTTGTGTGAACTTGGGTACTGTACATGGATGGTTTAAGAACAGATATGGCCCAAACGACTGTGAGGTTAGATAGACTTTCTTAAGCCAGCCAAAACCTCAGCAATGTGTGTTTTCCTTATTCTAGAAACGTGTTAAATGATAGCAGTTGAACTTCAGGCAGAATGGACAGATAACTCCATGACAGTTTGGACACTGTTTCATATTTATTTATTATAATTCATATGAAAAATGGCACACCTGTTTCACAGGGAGCAGGTACACATTCAACCTCAGGATATACACACACGCACAGACAGCTGACCATACAGACATTGTGTTTGAAAATCCATGACACACAGTCAGATTAGTCCGCTTTGGGACATTTATGCACTTCTGCAATTTCATGAACTGGCACTTACGGCTGGGTTGTGTGTACTGTCCCAGTACAGAGCCAGTTCTAAACTACAAGGCAAGAGGGATTCCAGAGTACAAAAGGCACCTTTAAGATTAGCTCCCAACGTGGCGGGCAGTCGTGACTTTGTAAGTATTCTTCTACCCTGCTGAGGTGAAAAGAACTGACAAGAAATGTTGGAAATGCCCTGAAACCTTCAAGCACAACTCCAGTCTACCTTCAGTTAGCACAGAGGGACACACACACCTATTTCACAGGGGGGAGGCTTAGTGAAGGGGAACAGTTGGCAGACAGTTTTTACTGCATTATTAACTCAGCATTCTTCAGAAGGCTGCCGATCGCAGCTACACAGGGAGAAAGCATGGCACTCCTGTTCACACACTCACACACCTCCTTTCACCTTTTGGGCACATTTATTTCCAAGTCCTTGTGTGAGTGTTTGTGTATTTTCATTTTGTGGGTTCTCCTGTGTATATGCAAGTGTGTGAGCGTGTGTGTATTTCTGCTCAGGGCAGTGGTTAGGTTGTGTGTGTGTGTGTGTGTGTGTGGTAGGGGTGGAGCGTCACAGTCTGTGTCCTCCTGTGTTCACTTCATTGGACTTTAACCGGTCTACATGGAGAGAGGGACTGCTTTTCACATCCCACCACCTGCATTTCCCATTACACACTACATATACTCATATACACACATCCTCACACACGTACATCTGTTAACATACATCCATTCACCACCATATGTGTTCACGCACACACAGCACATACTGTACATATGAAGAGTTTAATTCCAAAGCGCTATCCATTTTCTGAAATATTGGTAAATTAGCTTTTATTGTTTAAAGAAACTATGAAAGAGATTGGTGTGTTTTTTCACTATCTAATCAGGGCATGGGGTTGTTCAGTGACAGACATGTATTTGTTTGAAATCTATCACTTGATGGCTTCATTTCAGAGAGACAAATAATCATGTTTTTTTTGGCCAAATGCTATATATCCACCTCACTCAGAGAAATAAGTAGTACTGCTAGTTTTTACACAGTCACATGTAACAAAGAACTAGATTTTAAAAAAGAAGAACTGTACAAATTATACATCTATAAAAAAAAATCTATACAGTAATATGAGATCTGTATGTAAAACATCTACATTTGACATTTTTGTCACTTAGCAGATGATCTTATCCATTGTGACTTACAGTTAATGCATTCATCTTAAGATAGCTAGGTGAGACAACCATATCACAGTCAAATAAACAGTACACCAACATTCCATTCCAGCTAAACAATGGATATAAAGCGTTTAGAAAAAGAAAAAACATATATCATATGCATCTAAAATCTATTCATGAAAAATCTGAGAACAGTAATATTTTACACACACATGAAGGTACCCATAAGCAATCATTTCTGATTTTAAAAAACACAAATGTGAAAAATTGGTTGATATAGCGTTTTGGAAATAAACTCTTCATATATTCACAGTTCACATACACACACACACACACACACACACACACACTAGACACAGCACCCTCACCACCCGTACTGTGCTGTACTGTACATACACACATTCACTCATTCACTCATTTACACATACAACAATGCTACACCGATGTTAAACACGCATACGTACGTGCTGAGAGTCGTTGGCCATGGTGAGTAGCATCACCCCTCTATGTGATTGTGTTTTCTTGAATGAGGACAACCAGACAGATATACCCCTTTCTTGTCCTCGCATACTCTATCTTGGGGTGAGGTCGACTCAGTCAGAATCATTACCCTGAGGCAATGTTTGCCAAACCTTTACATATCATACATATCCCACTAGGCACAGACGTCAATTCAACGTCTATTCCACGTTGGTTCAACGTAAATTCATTGAATTGACGTGGAAACATCGTTGATTCAACCAGTGTGTGCCCAGTGGGATGTAGGACAGACAGACAACTCACTGTGGCTGGTCAGGCACAGATCCCAGCTTGGGTTTTACAAGTCCTCTGTGTGAGCCTGAGTCCATATCATTCTCTCTCCAAGCTGGCGAGCTCCCAATGTCCCCATAAGGTTTCTCATGCAATCTCCATAAGCTTTCTCACGCAATCCCCCTAAGATTTTCTGGCAGAGTTCCACAAAGTCCTCACAAGGTCTGTTACACACAGTCCACAAAATGGCCCCTTCCTCAAACTGTTACTGGAGGGTACTTCTGCTCACTGGTGGCACTGGTGGGTGGGGGGTAGGGGGACTGCAGCTGTCTGTAGCCCCCCTGGGTGGGGTCCAGGTAGACCCCCTGGGGTGGGGACATGTGGTGGGTGGCGTAGCCGATGTACTGGGGGTGGATGAACTGTGCCTGGTGGGGCATGATCTGGGTGGCCTGCTGGCAGTTGAGCACAGAGAAGTTGGTGGGCATGTTGACGAACACACTGGCGTCTGTAGGCAGACAGCAGGAGGCCTGGGTGCGCATCATGGGCTGGGGAGCCGGGCGAGGTGCCTGGGCAGGAGGGGCAGAAGAACTGGACGAGGTGGCCGTGCTTGATTGGCGGGAGGAGGAACCGCGAGACGTGCCCACACTGGCCATCATGGGAATGGTCTCAAGGAGATGGCCGCCGCCAGACCCGCCTCCCCCGCCCCCTGATGACAGTTCCTGTTTGGGGCGGAGACAGTGGCAGCAGCACACGGCAACCACGGAACCCACCAGGACGAAGGCCACGAATACAGAGCCCACGATCAGGAAGGGAACGTAGATGGGTACTGTGGAGAGTGAAACAGAGAGAAAAGAGAGGGAGAGAGGGAGAGAGAGAGAAAGAGAGAGATACAGAAAGGTATAGTCAGTGATTTGACGATAACACGTGGATTTTCAATAAACAACAAAAAATGGGTCTGTTCTCTTTCTCTCATTATCAAATATACAGTATGACAGGAATGACAGTATGACAGGAATGACAGTATGACAGGAATGACAGTATGGCAGGAATGACAGTATGACAGGAATGACAGTATGGCAGGAATCAAGAAGCAGGCTCATTCTCTCTATAACAAGCAGAGCAGAGTGAGGACAGAACTTCCTCAGACCATAACCACTTACGCCCTCAAAGAAAACAAACTGAACACAGTACAACAGCAACATGATGAAGTGGTTTATTTTCTGCCATGAAGACTTTTGACGTGATTTTGGAAAATGCCCTTGTTTGGTTGAATGAGTCAAGTTGAAAGACTACGAGTCAACCACCATGAGGAAACCAGGTTGTCTAGAGGTTAAACCAAGAGCTTTTACAGTCACCCACAAACCCAAATCTCCCACGTGAGTGAAGGGAGAGATGGAGTGAGACGACTAGACAAAAGAGAAAAGATGGAGAGACAAAAGGAGAGATAGAGGTGGACTAGTGGCGTGTCTCCACGGGGCCCCAGTCCCTCATTAGTACTTATTAACTTTGTTTTGATCTGTTCTAATCCTGCACGCCCAGCTGTGACCCCGCCGCCCCCCTCCGCCACCCCCCTCCGCCACCCTGCACCCCTCTGTGTGTGTGTGTGTGTGTGTGTGTGTGTGTGTGTGTGTGTGTGTGTGTGTGTGTGTGTGTGTGTGTGTGTGTGTGTGTGTGCGTGCGTGCGTGCGTGCGTGCGTGTGCGTGCGTGTGCGTGCGTGCGTGCATTTGATCTGTGTTTACAGTGGCTTGCGAAAGTATTCACCCCCCTTGGCATTTTTCCTATTTTGTTGCCTTACAACCTGGAATTAAAATTGATTTTTGGGGGGTTTGTATCATTTGATTTACAGAAGATGCCTACCACTTTGAAGATGCAAAATATTTTTGGGGGTGAAACAAACAAGAAATAAGAATTTGAGCGTGCATAACTATTCACCCCCCCCAAATCAATACTTTGTAGAGCCACCTTTTGCAGCAATTACAGCTGCAAGTCTCTTGGGGATGTCTCTATAAGCTTGGCACATCTAGCCACTGGGATTTCTGCCCATTCTACAAGGCAAAACTGCTCCAGCTCCTTCAAGTTGGATTGGTTCCGCTGGTGTACAGCAATCTTTAAGTCATACCACAGATTCTCAATTGGATTGAGGTCTGGGTTTTGACTAGGCCATTCCAAGACATTTAAATGTTTCCCCTTAAACCACTTGAGTGTTGCTTTAGCAGTATGCTTAGGGCCATTGTCCTGCTGGAAGGTGAACCTCCGTCTCAGTCTTAAATCTCTGGAAGACTGAAACAGGTTTCCCTCAAGAATTTCCCTGTATTTAGCGCCATCCATCATTCCTTCAATTCTGACCAGTTTCCCAGTCCCTGCCAATGAAAAACATCCCTACAGCATGATGCTGCCAACACCATGCTTCACTGTAATGAGAGGTGTTGGGTTTGCACCAGACATAGCGTTT
>NC_059198.1:22573157-22598157 GCF_020615455.1 Coregonus clupeaformis | reverse complement strand
GTGAGTGAGTGGGCAGTTAGTTGGCTTTCTAGGGTGTCCACTGTCTCTGTAGCCTGATGACTCATGCAAACCTCACCTGCCACGTTGCATGCGCGAGCATTGCCAAATAAATGTACACATCACATTTACATTTTAGTCATTTAGCAGATGCTCTTATCCAGAGCGACTTATATGAGCAATTGGGGTTAAGTGCCTTGCTCAAGGGCACATCAACATGCACGAACCAGCATCTGCTGAGCCAAGTGCTGGAGCCAAGTGCTAAAATAGATGGAGGCAGGTAGCCTAGAGTTATTGTGTTGGGCCAGTAACTGAAAGGTCGCTGGTTTGAATACCTAATCCAAAATCTGTCTATGTGCACTTGAGCAAGGCACTTAACCCTAATTTTCCCCAGTAGTGCTGTACTACTATGGCTGACCCTGTAAAACAACACATTTCACTGCACCTATCTGGTGTATCTGACAATAAAACCCATATTATTTTATTTGACTAAATCAACATGTGCAGATGGTGGCAGGTGTAACCATGGTGTGAGACTGCCATCATTGAAGTCCTTTGTGTTGACAAGGGGCACAAGGGGCATTGTACAAAACAAAGTAATCAATGATTGGATCATCTCTAACCAATCAGAGTATCAAAGCCAATGAAGAATTGTCAAACCCCTGTTTTACCCAAGTGTGTTCTGGCTCTGGCCCAACCCATTGGTTCCTGGACCAATCAGACGGCCCCGAATGTGTTCACATTTGATGACCCATTGGGGTCCTCAGATCCAGACTCATTTACATTTACGTAATTTAGCAGACGCTCTTATCCAGAGCGACTTACATGAGCAATTAGGGTTAAGTGCCTTGCTCAAGGGCACATCTACAGATTTTTCACCTAGTCGGCTCGGGGATTAGAACCAGCGACCTTTCGGTTACTGGCACAACGCTCTTAAGCACTAAGCTACCTGCCGCCCAGACTCATTGCAGAGAAGAAAGTAACGTCCGTGGGCGTGGCGTAGTGTTCGGCCAGAGTAGGGAGTCTGGGTAGCCAGGCAAGCCTGCAGCTGTTGCTGCCAACTGAAGCGGGATATAGGCCTGTTGCATCTATTAAAGCGATTTTTAAGCTCCAAGATAGAGATAGCGTTTGGAAAAACTAGAACAGACCCAAATGTTTGAAATAGCGAAGTACCCCATACATCCTACTTAAATTAGGCCTGTGTCATTTGTTCTGGCCCTGGGCCAGTGTGGCCTAACCATTCAAATTAGGCCCACTCTTTCCGTCTCACTCTCAGCTACTTGGAAAGGCAATATTGCTGGTGTATAACTATTAAGTTAAACAATTTAAACTAGGCCAGTATGAAATCTAACTTATAAAATACTGTAATTATAATTTTGAGCAGACAATGAGAGTTTTGCAGCCTTGAGGCAGAGCGTTTGGTATACAGCTGCTATGGCCCCTAAAGCTGACCGTGCTGGGCCAGACAGAGAGACAGAGTTCTTACCTGCGCCCGTATCCTTGTTCTTGCTGTCGGTGCCCGGTTCCTGGGCTTGCTTGTCGTTGTCACAAGTCCCCTGGTCCAGCCGTGCTTCAGTGCTGGAGCAGCAGTACCGGAGCTCGCATTTTCCGCAGCAGATGATGGCATCCTCACCATCGAACTTCTCCGGGCACTGAAAGCCCTCTCTCCAGGTGCCCTGGGTGTCATGCCAACCGTGACAGTACTCTCCACTCGCCTTAACGTCAATAATAACCAGGAGCAGAGTCACAACCACGGTGACAGACATTGGGAGACCTCGGCCACCCCACATCCCGACCCCGGTACCCGTGTGGGCGCGCTATAAGAGACGGAGGCTTTCTTTCTCTCAGGCTCTAACCTGGTTAACGGAGTGATACGGTGGATGGATGAAATGAAAGAAAGAGAGGCGACAAAGTGGAAACAAAACAAACGTCTTTGAAACTGTCATTTGACAGTGGAATTCCGTGCATAGCCTAATTCAATAGATCCACAAATGTGTCACCAAAGCGCTCCTTTTAGAAGTATCCACTGTTTGAAGTTTATCACAAGATTCCAAGTAGTTTATTTACGATTGTTGGGAAAATAAACCATGATACCCAGGACATAAATACATTTGACACCAATCATATAAATAGCCTATTTTTTTGCGCGTATTTCACTCTCCATTCCACGGCTGTGAGCTCTGGGAGTCCCGGGTAAATCCAACATCAATCCAGGCTGAACGGAATCCCTCTGGCACGGAAGCGAGTCTGTCCATGGTCTCCTGAAAATGCACTACTCGAATGACTTTCCCTCAGATAGCAGCGAAACCAACCCTGGCTTTACATGTAATCCATACGCGCCCTGCGAGTGTTCTCACGGAATCTTCCTCTGTCCAGTCCACCAGCCCAGCAAGTTGTGTTTCTCCTCTTCTAATGCATGTCGATTAACTCCTCCAAATGTTATCTACAGTAGACTAACATGTAGGAAACTAGACCATGAGACTAAAAGTGATGTCAACTTTGCACCCATTCATACAGTATTGCCTCCCAGTCCGAGTTCAGCTAGGGCGAGTGCCTCGAATCAGCGTGTCCAGTTTCAATGAAAGGTGGTCAACAGTTAAACTTCCGCTTGCGCATTGGTCATTGACATGTTCCTATACTTTTCAGTGCTCAGCTCAGCCAGCCAGCCAGTTGTCAGTATGAACAAGTGTCACTGCGCTCCGTCCCGAGGAGCCCCTCCGCTTTCCGAGGGTAGCCCCCGTGCGGTGTTGGGTGTGGTTACCCCCTTGGGACCCCTGCGCGCACAATGGAAGCCCCGATTGTTGAATGGAGTGCACTATTTACTGCTGGCGGAGCGGCACTCTCACTCATACATTATCACTTTAAATTGACTTGTGTGCATAAAAACTATGGCCAAGACGCACGCACGTACACACACACACACGCACACACACACACACACACACACACACATTTGGATATTAATAGGCCCTATCAAGTGAATACTAACTCATTACCTACCTACTTATTTTCTGTTAGGCTATATTGCATGCTCAGTGTTCATGGTCATGGGCATAAGGTGTATTCTATTAGAGCTAGACAATGACAATAGTAGTTATGCTATAGGCCTTGTTATGCTATGTGTATAGTGATGGGAAAAGTACCCAATCGTCATGCTTGAGTAAAAGTTAAGATACCTTAATAGAAAATGACTCAAGTAAAAGTGAAAGTCACCCAGTAAAATACTACTAAAGTAAAAGTCTAAAAGTATCTGGTTTTAAAAATACTTAAGTACCAAAAGTAAATGTAATTGCTAAAATACACATAAGTATCAAAAGTAAAAGTATAAATCATTTCAAATGCCCTATTATAAGCAACCCAGACGGCAAGATTGTCTTGTTTTTCTAATTTACAGATAGCCCGGGCCATGCTCCAACACTCTTTACAAAGGAAGCATGTGTGTTTAGATCAGAGCCAGTAGAGATGACCAGGCATAATCTCTTGATAAGTGCGTGAATTGGACCATTTTACTGTCCTGCTTTCAGTAATGAGTACTTTTGGGTGTCAGGGAAAATGTACGGAATAAAAAGTATATTATTTTCTTTAGGGATGTAGTGGAGTAAAAGTAAAAGTAATCAAAAATATAAATAGTAAAGTACAGTACAGATACCCAAAAAAACTACTTTACACCACTGTATGTGTCGGTCTACTGTTCTATCATCTAGCACAATTGAAACATTATGGGAGCTGAAAATCATTCGTCAGATGACATTGCCACCTGGTGGTTATAAATATTAGCACACATGATAGTACAATCTTTTTTTCCCATAATTAATACACATTGTTAATATTTTTATTTGGGGACGTGATGAACAGTTGGCCTATGTTTCAGGTCATTCTATTTTAACTGTTCAGCCCAATCTGAAGCTCCTACTAGCTACACTACACCCCTTGCTTGTGGCTATGTTGAAGACTACATTTCCCGTTATGCTCTACTGTCAAATAGCGTCCTTGGTAACTAGGAAGCGAAGTAATTTAACCCAGAAGCGCGCAACTGTTGGACACAGCGCCAGTCCACAACCGTAAGAAAACATTGACAGCTTTTTCTCAGAGCACAATCTGGATTGGACATCTTGTGTTCATGTGTGCACGGATCGTGCTGCATCAATGCCTGGGAGAGTGAAATGATTAATTGCCCACATAAAGAAGGTCAATCCCACTGTATCATTCACAGAGAGGCATTGGCCAGCAAGAGAATGAGTCCTGAGTTACATGATGTTTTGAATGACGCGGTGAAAGTGATTATCTGTATCATGTCCAGGCCTCTGAATCACCGACTGTTTGAAAGGCTCTGTGATGACAGTGGGAATGAGCACCAGCAGCTACTGCTTCACACCATCGTCCGTTGGCTATCCAGAGGGAAAAACGCTACAGATTTTCTGTCTGAGCACTCACACCCCCTTGTGGCTGTGTTCGATGACACAGACTGGGGAGCCCGCCTTGCCTGTCTTGCTGATGTCAGCAAACTGAACAACCTGAATCTACAGTACCTTGCAAAAGTATTCATCCCCCTTGGTGTTTTTCCTATTTTGTTGCATTACAACCTGTAATTTAAATGGATTTTTATTTGGATTTCATGTAATGGACATACACAAAATAGTGAAATTAAAAAAATAACTTGTTTAAAAAAATTCTAAAAAATTAATAACGGAAAAGTGGTGCGTGCATATGTATTCACCCCCTTTGCTATGAAGCCCCTAAATAAGATCTGGTGCAACCAATTACCTTCAAAAGTCATATAATTAGTTAAATAAAGTCCACATGTGTGCAATCTAAGTGTCACATGATCTGTCACATGATCTCAGTATATATACACCTGTTCTGAAAGGCCCCAGAGTCTGCAACACCACTAAGCAAGGGGCACCACCAAGCAAGCGGCACCATGAAGACCAAGGAGCTCTCCAAATAGGTCAGGGACAAAGTTGTGGAGAAGTACAGATCAGAGTTGGGTTCTAAAAAAATATCAGAAACTTTGAACATCCCACGGAGCACCATTACATCCATTATTAAAAAATGGAAAGAATATAGCACCACAACAAACCTGCCAAGAGAGGACCGCCCACCAAAACTCAATGACCAGGCAAGGAGATCATTAATCAGAGCGGCAACAAAGAGACCAAAGATAACCCTGAAGGAGCTGCAAAGCTCCACAGCGGAGATTGCAGTATCTGTCCATAGGACCACTTTAAGCCTTACACTCCACAGAGCTGGGCTTTACGGAAGAGTGTCCAGAAAAAAGACATTGCTTAAAGAAAAAAATAAGCAAACACATTTGGTGTTCACCAAAAGGCATGTGGGAGACTCCCCAAACATATGGAAGAAGGTACTCTGGTCAGATGAGACTAAAATTGAGCTTTTTGGCCATTAAGGAAAACGCTATGTATGTCTGGCGCAAACCCAACACCTCTCATCACCCCGAGAACACCATCCCCAGAGTGAAGCATGGTGGTGGCAGCATCATGCTGTGGGGATGTTTTTCATCGGCAGGGACTGGGAAACTGGTCAGAATTGAAGGAATGATGGATGGCGCTAAATACAGGGACATTCTTGAGGGAAACCTGTTTCAGTCTTCCAGAGATTTGAGACTGGGACGGAAGTTCACCTTCCAGCAGGACAATGACCCTAAGCATACTGCTAAAGCAACAATCGAGTGGTTTAAGGGGTAACATATAAATGTCTTGGAATGGTCTAGTCAAAGCCCAGACCTCAATCCAATTGAGAATCTGTGGTATGACTTAAAGATTGCTGTACATCATTGGAACCCATCCAACTTGAAGGAGCTGGAGTAGTTTTGCCTTGAAGAATGGGCAAAAATCCCAGTGGCTAGATGTGCCAAGCTTATAGAAACATTCCCCAAGAGACTTGCAGCTGTAATTGCTGCAAAAGGTGGCTCTACAATGTATTGACTTTGGGGGGTGAATAGTTATGCATGCTCAAGTTTTCTGTTTTTTTGTCTTATTTCTTGTTTGTTTCACCCCCAAAAATATTTTGCATCTTCAAAGTGGTAGGCATGTTGTGTAAATCAAATGACACAAACCCCCAAAAATCCATTTTAATTCCAGGTTGTAAGGCAACAAAATAGGGAAAATGCCAAGGGGGGTGAATACTTTCGCAAGCTACTGTATCTGTGACTAACAGATACATATTGGTATTCCCAGTCATGTGACACCCATAGATTAAGGCCTAATTTATTTATTACTGATTTCCTCATATGAACTGTAAGTCAGTAAAATCTTTGAAATTGTTGCATGTGGCGTTTATATTTTTGTTCAGTGTATATATACAGTGGATATCATAAATATTCACCCCACTTGGATTTTTTCACAAAGTGGGATTGAAATAGATTTAGTTGTTATTTTTTTGTCATTGATCTACACAAAAGTGAAAAGAAAATTCTACAAATGTTAACAAATTAATACAAATTGTATAACTAAAATATAGTTGTTTATATATATTTTCACATTATGAGGTTGGAATAATACAGTGAAATTGTGAACATTATGATAATGCACTTTTAGTGTAAGAGCTGTTTGAAAAGACTGCCGGGAATTTCAGCTTGTTTGGCTGGGAGGGGTTTTTGGCGGTGTAAGTTAATAGACCAATAACAACGAGAGTTTGCTCTCCTCTCTCTGACAATAATAGCTACAGTGCTTTCAGAAAGTATTCATACCCCTTGACTTATTCCACATTTTGTTGTGTTCCAGCCCTAATTCAAAATGGATTAAATATATTTTTTTCTCACCCATCTATACACAATACCCCATAATTATAACGACACAGGATGAGACCCAGATGCAGACACAGGAGGCAGATGGTTCGAGTCTCTGATATTTATTAATAGAGGGGCAGGCAAGAGGCAGGTCGAGGACAGACAGAAGTTCATAAACCAGGTCAGAGTCAGATAGGTACAGGACGGTAGGCAGGTTCGAGGTCAGGGCAGGCAGAATGGTATGGCAGGCGGGCTCAGGGTCAGGGCAGGCAGAATGGTATGGCAGGCGGGCTCAGGGTCAAGGAAGGCAGAAATGGTCGGAACCGGGAGGACTAGAAAACAGGGACTAGAAAAACAGGAGTACTGAAAAAAATACTGGTAGGCTTGACGAGACAAGACGAACTGGCAACAGACAAACAGAAAACACTGGTATAAATACACAGGTGATAATGGGGACAAATGGGAGACACCTGGTGGGGGGTGGAGACGAGCACAATACAGGTGAAACAGATCAGGGTGTGACAATAATGACAAAGTGAAAACATGTTTTTAGAAATGTTTGCAAATGTATTGAAAATGAAATACAGAAATATCTCATTTACATAAGTATTATTATTTTCAAAATTCTTCAAGCTCTGTCAAATTGTGTCAAATTGGTTGTTGACCATTGCTAGAGATCAATTTTTAAGTCTTGCCATAGATTTTCAAGCAGATTTAAGTAAAAACTTTAACTCGGCCACTCAGGAACATTCACTGTCTTCTTGGTAAGCAACTCCAGTGTATATTTGGCCTTGTGTTTTAGGTTATTGTCCTGCTGAAAGGTGGATTAATCTCCCAGTGTCTGGTGGAAAGCAGACTGAAGCTGGTTTTCCTCTAGGATTTTGACTGTGTTTAGCTCCATTCCGTTTATTTTTTATCCTGAAAAACTCCCCAGTCCTTAACAATTACAAGCAAACCCATAACATGATGCAGCCACCACTATGCTTGAAAATATGGAGAGTGGTACTCAGTAATGTGTTGTATTGGATTTACCCCAAAGATAACACTTTGTATTCAGGACAAAAAGTGAATTGCTTTGCCACATTTTTTGCAGTATTACTTTAGTTCCTTGTACCAATGGGATGCATGTTTTGGAATATCCATGAAACTTATTATGTGACTTGTTAAGCACATTTTTACTCCTGAACTTATTTAGGCTTCCCATAACAAATGGGTTGAATACTTATTGACTCAAGACATATATCAGCGTTTCATTTTTTATTAATTTGTGAACATCTCAAAAATCATATTTCCACTTTGACATTATGGGGTATTGTGTGTAGGCCAGTGACAAAAACATCTGCATGTAATTCACTTAAAATTCAGGCTGTAACACAACAAAATGTGGAAAAAGTCAAGGGGTGTGAATACTTTCTGAAGGCACTGCAGTTTTCAGGTTAGACATCCCTCCCATTAGACCCCTCCAATTAAGCCCCTCTCTAAGACAACTCCCAGACAGTCCTAGCCAAATTCTTGCTTGAGAAATAGCTTTTGGTTTCTTTTTTTAACCATTTTAATTGAAAACGATCACAGTAAGGTACTTAATTGTTACCCAGAAATGATTTGATATTGAGATAAAAACATCTGCATTGGACCTTTAATAAATCTAATAATAAGTCATGGACTCACTCTGTGTGAAATAATAAGGGTTGACATGATTTTTGAATGACTACCCCTTCTTCTGTCCCCCATACATACAGGACAACGTCTGTAAGGTCCCTCAGTCAAGCATTGAATTTCAAGCACAGATTGAACTATAAAGACCAGGGAGCTTTTCGAAAGCCTTATAAAGGGAAGTGGATGTGCAACTTTCACTTTCGAGACGATATCAAGAAGATACATGGGCTCTGATAATGTAGCCTGTTGTTTGGCTCCCATGTTGGTTCTGAAATCACCATCACCCACTAATTAACTTGTCATTTTTGCAGATTAAATGTTTGACCTAGTAATGTATCAATATTTATCGTTTACAAATTATGACATGGCCAATGAATTTATAGCACAATTTTAGAATTGCACTAGGCAAAAATCCATCCACCATTTCCTGTTTGCTAAAACTCTAATAGTTCACCTAATTTCAGTTTATGTGACAAAATAAGCTAGTATAGTGTAGCGAATCATTGTACCATCTAAACCGCAGTGAAATCTATTTTCAGCTGTATGAAGCTGGTGTACAGTCGTGGTCAAAAGTTTTGAGAATGACACAAATACTAATTTTCACAAAGTCTGCTGCCTCAGTTTTGATGATGGCAATTTGCATATACTCCAGAATGTCATGAAGAGTGATCAGATGAATTGCAATTAATTGCAAAATCCCTCTTTGCCATGAAAATGAACTTAATCCCCCAAAAACATTTCCACTGCATTTCAGCCCTGCCACAAAAGGACCAGCTGCCATCATGTCAGTGATTCTCTCGTTAACATAGGTGAGAGTGTTGACGAGGACAAGGCTGGAGATCACTCTGTCATGCTGATTGATTTAGAATAACAGACTGGAAGCTTTAAAAGGAGGGTGGTGCTTGAAATCATTGTTCTTCCTCTGTTAACCATGGTTAACTGCAAGGAAACACGTGCCGTCATCATTGCTTTGCACAAAAAAGGCTTCACAGGCAAGGATATTGCTGCTAGTAAGATTGCACCTAAATCAACCATTTATCGGATCATCAAGAACTTCAAGGAGAGAGGTTCAATTGTTGTGAAGAAGGCGTCAGGGCGCCCAAGAAAGTCCAGCAAGTGCCAGGACCGTCTCCTAAAGTTGATTCAGCTGCGGGATCAGGGCACCAACAGTGCAGAGCTTGCTCAGGAATGGCAGCAGGCAGGTGTGAGTGCATCTGCACGCACAGTGAGGCGAAGACTTTTGGAGGATGGCCTGGTGTCAAGAAGGGCAGCAAAGAAGCCACTTCTCTCGAGGAAAAACAGGGACAGACTGATATTCTGCAAAAGGTACAGGGATTGGACTGCTGAGGACTGGGGTAAAGTCATTTTCTCTGATGAATCCCCTTTCCGATTGTTTGGGGCATCCGGAAAACACCTTGTCCGGAGAAGACAAGGTGAGCGCTACCATCAGTCCTGTGTCATGTCAACAGTAAAGCATCCTGAGACCATTCATGTGTGGGGTTGCTTCTCAGCCAAGGGAGTGGGCTCACACAATTTTGCCTAAGATAACTAAGTGGCTCGGGGAACAAAACATCGAAATTTTGGGTCCATGGCCAGGAAACTCCCCAGACCTTAATACCATTGAGAACTTGTGGTCGATCCTCAAGAGGCGGGTGGACAAACAAAAACCCACAAATTCTGACAAACTCCAAGCATTGATTATGCAAGAATGGGCTGCCATCAGTCAGGATGTGGCCCAGAAGTTAATTGACAGCATGCCAGGGCGGATTGCAGAGGTCTTGAAAAAGAAGGGTCAACACTGCAAATATTGACTCTTTGCAAAAACTTAATGTAATTGTCAATAAAAGCCTTTGACACTTATGGAATGCTTGTAATTATACTTCAGTATACCATAGTAACATCTGTGGTCCTCTGTAGCTCAGCTGGTAGAGCACGGCGCTTGTAACGCCAAGGTAGTGGGTTCGATCCCCGGGACCACCCATACACAAAAATGTATGCACGCATGACTGTAAGTCACTTTGGATAAAAGCGTCTGCTAAATGGCTTATTATTATATTTGACAAAAATATCTCATAACACTGAAGCAGCGAACTTTGTGAAGACCAATACTTGTGTCATTCTCAAAACTTTTGACCACGACTGTACAAAACCTAAAGTAAAAGAGCAAAAACAAAACGTAAGAACCCGAAGCATAGAAATAGCGCACATAAAACAGATCTACCACTTCTTAGACTTGCTTTCAAGTAGAATGATGTGAATTTATTGGGTCTCCCAAAAAGTTACATATTGACACTTTAAAACTAAAATTTTCTCTCAGCCTCATGGCAAAATGTGTAGAATAGCAGGAAACTAGCTCAAGGAAGTTGGTACAATCCTTGTCCGGCAGGGAAACTTTATTTATATAGTTGAAAAAAAATGGATTTTGTTAAATTATTAGAGTTTAAAATGTACATTTAGGGGTATTGTATAAGGGAAAATATTTGCTTTGGGAATTTTCAAAATGCTTTTAATATTATTCATTTCGATGTCGGCTCTATGCCTTGAAATGACCTTGTCTGGAGAAAAGGATCCCAATTTCAAAACGGGCAGAAATTGATATTAACTGAAAAATGATCTTATGTAGTTTCTTGTGACTTTAAGCCCTCTGTGACTTTAAATAATATTTCTCTCAAAATTGTGATTCCTAAAATATATTTCCGGAGATTTGTCTAAAATCTTAAATGAATCAGGAATGAGCAGGGTCAGCTATACCATAAGGACCTCTTATTCATGTCCTTACTACATGTAGTGCAACAAGACCACTCATGGTCTGGAAAGTTCTCTACTTTTGATAGAGAAACAATATTGGAATCAACATGGTCACAACCATAAACTGTCAACTTCATCTGCCTGATAGAAAATGAATTTTGGTTCAAATAAAAAACAATTTAATTTGTCACATGCTTCTTAAACAACAGGTGTGAACTAACAGTGAAATGCTTAATTACAGGCCCTTCCCAACAATGCAGAGAGAAAGAAATAGAGAAATAATAGAAAAGTAAAACACTTAATGATAGATACACAATGAGTAACGATAACTATATATATATATATATATATACAAGGGGTACCAGCACCGAGTTGTTGTGCATAGGTACGAGGTAATTGAGGTAGATACACTATATGACCAAAAGTATGTGGACACCTGCTTGTCGAACATCTCATTCCAAAATCATGGGCATTATTATGGAGTTAGTCCCCCCTTTGCTGCTATAACAGCCTCCACTCTTCTGGGAAGGCTTTCCACTAGATGTTGGAACATTGCTGCGGGGACTTGCTTTCATTCAGCCACAAGAGCATTAGTGAGGTTGGGCACTGATGTTGGGCGATTAGGCCACACTCGCAGTCGGCGTTCCAATTCATCCCAAAGGTGTTCGATGGGGTTGAGGTCAGTGATAAAGCTCGACAGGATGCTCTCAGTGGTGCATCTGTAGAAGTTTGTGAGGGTCATTACATTTTCACCCTTGACCTCTCTGTCACAGATCAGCTCCCTCACCAGAGAGCAGGTTGAGTTGACCTTCCACATTCAAGTAGTTGACTCTACCGCAATTATTCAAAACATGCATTAAATGTTTAATCTACTAGATGTGAGTTTTTCAACATTTCCCCAGAGCAAAAGCACGTTGCATCTAGATGTTGCAATACTACTAAGTTGCCAACAGATGGGGGTGTTTCAATCAAAACATAATTTATATTTACATTTTAGTCATTTAGCAGACACTCTTATCCAGAGCAACTTACAGTTAGTGAGTGCATACTTTTTTTTTTCTTCATATTGGTCCCCCGTGGGAATCGAACCCACAACCTTGGCGTTGCAAGCGCCATGCTCTACCAACTGAGCTACACGGGACTATTGAAAGTCAATATGGAAATACAGTATTTGAGGGGGTAATTATTGGGGGGCTTTTGGGGTCTTAGTGGACCCAAGGGCACAAAATAGGGAAATAAAAGCAAGAGTTTCTTTGCTGCAATTGATATTGTGTAATGTGATGTCAAATGTCTTATTAGCTAGCCTGTCTAAAGTTTGAGGAAGCAAGAAAGTCCACAATGTCCCCAACAGCAAAATAAGCTAAAAAATATTAGTATGATGATCAGTTCCTAAAGCCTTCCCGCTCTCTTTAATGTTCAGTCCAGACAAAACATAGACATGTACTGTAGCAAAGGATCCCATTTTTTTTCTCCTACATGTTGAGTGATTTATATAGCTGTTTAGACTGCTTCATGAACTTTTATCCACAAACCGTTTTATCAACCAGTAATTCAACAGACAATATAATATTTATCACCTCAGGTGTGTACTGTGCTATATTCTGTGGTCTGCAGGTTGCAGGGCCAGGGGTCAGAGTAGAGCAGAGTAGAGTGGGGAGGAAGGAGAGGACCACTTGAGTTTTTCCAGAGAGGGGTGACAGTGCCACAATAGCCAGGGGGAATATCTAAAGGAGTAAATATGTCAGATAATAACTGTGCTGCAGTATAAAGAGGCCGGGAGCGGCGGTAAACGCAGGGTTAAGGGTCGTCACGGTGATGCCGGGGGGGGGGGGGGAGGGGGGCCTATTGTGTTCTGTGCGGCTGAGTGGAGGACGGGATGAATGAGGATTAACCTTGCCCCAGTGGCTCTCTATGCCCCCTCACACACCCTGAGACCTGGGGACATTCCCATGTGGAAACTCTCTCCTTTATCTGCCTCCCGGGAGTCAAAGGAGAGTCCAGCCAGCCGCTCCACACACCACATACGCACTTGTCCTAATGCACAGTCATTACATTAAAATGTTATGTACTCATTTAGGGTAGATGCACATTGCACACACACACACAGACACACACACACACAGAGAGAGAGAGACATACACACATACAGTACAGACACACACACACAAACACACAGAGAGAGAGAGAGACATACACACATACAGTACAGACACACACACACACACACAGAGAGAGAGAGAGACATACACACATACAGTACAGACATACACACACAAACACACAGACACACACACACACAGAGAGAGAGAGACATACACACACACACACACAGACACACACACACACAGAGAGAGAGAGACATACACACAAACACACAGACACACACACACACAGAGAGAGAGAGAGACATACACACATACAGTACAGACATACACACACAAACACACAGACAATGTCAATATGAGAGGGGCGTGGGGAGGACTGTGCAGGCACACGCTTTAGTTTTCTTAACACATTTAAATCTGCTCCCACTTCACCTTAATGAAGGGGGGTTGGCGTCGCCCCCTCTACACAGCCCAGAAAACACACACTCCAGCTCAAACACACACCCTCTTTCTCACACACACACTCAGTCACTGGTTGACATGATTGACTTCCACATTGTCTAGGGAAGTTGTGAGGGACACTTGACATGCTAAAGTAGTGGTTAATGGTTGGAGATTGGTGGTCAGAATGAAAACGATATCGTGACGAAGCACTCTGTCTTTGTGATATAAATGCCTGATTTAGCTCTTTCTCTCTCTCCCCGTTGACCTCCAGGATATTAGCTCATGTGAATGCTTCACCACAGGTGGCCCTAGGGAGATTGCAGATAGACGTTTCTTACATCTGGTCTGATATTGGTACATCAAAATCACTCTGCTACTAAGCTTTGCCAATGTTTTTTGTAGACGGTCCAGGCTTTCAGACACACATCGATGCATAGAAGGACTGCTATCAGAATATCTAATAACAAAGTAGTCTCTTCCGACCGTGTTGATTTCGCGATCAGTTTACATTCTGTTTCGCTACACAATGAAAGGAAGACGTGGATCTAAGATAAAGAAGGAAAAGTCAATGCAGCAACTGTACTTTCAATGTACTTTTGCAGAGTGTGGTTTTGGAATGTATCCACTGGTTCTTCCTCATCGACTTCTATAGAAGCGTTGGAGCCAAGTGGCCGTACACTCTCAGGTAACATACCTTTAGTTCTCTCTAAACTTTGTCGCTTCACTTTGCCTCCACCAGAGGGCAACATCCATATACCGCCACTCTGTCCACATACACAGTACGAGGCTTGTGTTGAGAGAGTTGCAGTTGGTCTGAATGAACCTCAAAGTGTGTGGTCAGAATTCAGAAACTACCAGAGAGTAACACATTGACTGTTATGGTATGTCTCTATAAGCGGGTGTGTGAAGAAGGGAGAGTGTGTGTTTGAAGTGAGTCTTCATGCGTGTGTGTGTGTACAGCACAGCTGTGTTAGGATCTGATCTGAAGCAGGCTGTTGCTTGCTGTGAAAATATTATTGCAAGTGTTTATTATTGCTTCAGTGTGAAACACTGGGAGTGTGTGTGTGTGAGTGTGTGTGAACTGGGAGTGTGTGTCTGTGTGTGTGTGTGTGTGTGTGTGGGGGGGTCATCTCTCCCCCTCCCTCCGTCTCTCCCGCTCTGCCTCTTCTGTTCCCACAGGCCTACCCCCAGCCCCCTGCCCGGGCCCCAGTGCAGGCTGGGTAATGGCGAGGCCTATTGGAGTTGATTAGTTCCGGCTGGATCCCAGATAGCGTTCTGACAGGCAGGAGAAACGAGCTCCCAGTGTGACCCCCCCCCCCTCCATCTGAGGCACAATGGGGCCGCCAGGAGAAGGACGTTTTAAACAACTGCAACTCTGCTCAACTCTAACAATGCTCCCCCCCAACCCCAACACCCAATACTGGGCCATTATCAGAGCACACACCCACACCATGCTATTAACACACATATCACTTCATAAAACACACAGACTATAGTGTTACTACAGCAGATACCAACACACAAGGATCACGCTACAACTTCAACACAACAACATAAAGATAACATGTTGCTGAAACAGAATATTCTCTACAAAATAGAATCTTGAAGAAACTCTCAGTAACCAAGAGTTACACCATTACTTAGCACATCAATACAACACCACTATGATAGCACATCAGTACAACACTACTATGATAGCACATCAATACAACACTACTATGATAGCACATCAATACAACATTACTATGATAACATATCAATACAACACTACTATGATAGCACATCAATACAATACTACTATGATAGCACATCAATACAACATTACTATGATAGCACATCAATACAACACCACTATGCTAGCACATCAATACAACACCACTATGATAGCACATCAATACAACACTACTATGACAGCACATTATTTTGCATACCGCCCCAACAGATCCACTATGTTAGCACATCAATACAACACCACTATGATAGCACATCAATACAACATTAATGTGATAGCACATCAATACAACATTACTATGATAGCACATAAATACAACATTACTATGATAGCACATAAATACAACATTACTATGATAGCACATCAATACAACACCACTATGATAGCACACCAATACAACACCACTATGTTAGCACATCAATACAACACTACTATGATAGTACATCAATACAACACCACTATGATAGCACATCAATACAACACTACTATGATAGCACATCAATACAACACTACTATGATAGCACATCAATACAACATTACTATGATAACATATCAATACAACACTACTATGATAGCACATCAATACAACACTACTATGATAGCACATCAATACAACATTACTATGATAGCACATCAATACAACACCACTATGCTAGCACATCAATACAACACCACTATGTTAGCACATCAATACAACACCACTATGATAGCACATCAATACAACACCACTATGATAGCACATCAGTACAACACTACTATGATAGCACATCAATACAACACTACTATGATAGCACATCAATACAACATTACTATGATAACATATCAATACAACACTACTATGATAGCACATCAATACAACACTACTATGATAGCACATCAATACAACATTACTATGATAGCACATCAATACAACACCACTATGCTAGAACATCAATACAACACCACTATGATAGCACATCAATACAACACTACTATGACAGCACATTAATTTGCATACCGCCCCAACAGATCCACTATGTTAGCACATCAATACAACACCACTATGATAGCACATCAATACAACATTACTGTGATAGCACATCAATACAACATTACTATGATAGCACATAAATACAACATTACTATGATAGCACATAAATACAACATTACTATGATAGCACATCAATACAACACCACTATGATAGCACACCAATACAACACCACTATGTTAGCACATCAATACAACACTACTATGATAGTACATCAATACAACACCACTATGATAGCACATCAATACAACACTACTATGATAGCACATCAATACAACACTACTATGATAGCACATCAATACAACACCACTATGATAGCATGGTTGATGGTTCGTCGGAGGGCATAGCGGGATTTCTTATAAGCGTCCGGCTTTCAAGGAGCGGGACTCTAACCCGGACGCTTATAAGAAATCCCGCTATGCCCTCCGACGAACCCTCAAACAGGCAAAGAGTCAATACAGGACTAAGATTGAATCATACTACACCGGCTCTGACGCTCGTCGGATGTGGCAGGGCTTGAAAACTATTACAGACTACAAAGGGAAGCACAGACGCGAGCTTCCCAGTGACACAAGCCTACCAGACGAGCTAAACCACTTCTATGCTCGCTTTGAGGCAAGCAACATTGAAGCATGCATGAGAGCACCAGCTGTTACGGATGACTATGGGATCACGCTCTCCGTAGCCGATGTGAGTAAGACTTTTAAGCAGGTCAACATTCACAAGGCCGTAGGGCCAGACGGATTACCAGGACGTGTACTCCGAGCATGTGCTGACCAACTGGCAAGTGTCTTCACTGACATTTTCAACATGTCCCTGACTGAGTCTGTAATACCAACATGTTTCAAGCAGACCACCATAGTCCCCGTGCCCAAGAACACTAAGATAACCTGCCTAAATGACTACCGACCCGTAGCACTGACGTCTGTAGCCATGAAGTGCTTTGAAAGGCTGGTCATGACTCACATCAACACCATTATCCCAGAAACCCTAGACCCACTCCAATTTGCATACCGCCCCAACAGATCCACAGATTATGCAATCTCTATTGCACTCCACACTGCCCTTTCCCACCTGGACAAGAGGAACACCTACGTGAGAATGCTATTCATTGACTACAGCTCAGCATTCAACACCATAGTGCCCTCAAAGCTCATCACTAAGCTAAGGATCCTGGGACTAAACACCTCCCTCTGCAACTGGATCCTGGACTTCCTGACGGGCCGCCCCCAGGTGGTAAGGGTAGGTAACAACACATCTGCCACACTGATCCTCAACACGGGGGCCCCTCAGGGGTGCGTGCTCAGTCCCCTCCTGTACTCCCTGTTCACCCATGACTGCATGGCCAGGCACGACTCCAACACCATAATTAAGTTTGCCGACGACACAACAGTGGTAGGCCTGATCACCGACAACGATGAGACAGCCTATAGGGAGGAGGTCAGAGACCTGGCCGTGTGGTGCCAGGATAACAACCTCTCCCTCAACGTGACCAAGACAAAGGAGATGATTGTGGACTACAGGAAAAAAAAGAGGACTGAGCACGCCCACATTCTCATCGACGGGGCTGTAGTGGAACAGGTTGAGAGCTTCCAGTTCCTTGGTGTCCACATCACCAACGAACTATCATGGTCCAAACACACCAAGACGGTCGTGAAGAGGGCACGACAAAGCCTATTCCCCCTCAGGAGACTGAAAAGATTTGGCATGGGTCCTCAGATCCTCAAAAAATTATACAGCTGCACCATCGAGAGCATCCTGACTGGTTGCATCACCGCCTGGTATGGCAACTGCTTGGCCTCCGACCGCAAGGCACTACAGAGGGTAGTGCGTACGGCCCAGTACATCACTGGGGCCAAGCTTCCTGCCATCCAGGACCTCTATACCAGGCGGTGTCAGAGGAAGGCCCTCAAAAGTGTCAAAGACTCCAGCCACCCTAGTCATAGACTGTTCTCTCTGCTACCGCACGGCAAGCGGTACCAGAGTGCCAAGTCTAGGTCCAAAAGACTTCTCAACAGCTTCTACCCCCAAGCCATAAGACTCCTGGACAGCTAATCATGGCTACCCGGACTATTTGCACTGCCCCCCCACCCCATCTTTTTACGCTGCTGCTACTCTGTTAATTATTTATGCATAGTCACTTTAACTCTACCCACATGTACATATTACTTCAACTACCTCAACTAGCCGGTGCCCCCGCACATTGACTCTGCACCGGTACCCCCCTGTATATATAGCCTCCCTACTGTTTTTTTATTTTACTTCTGCTCTTTTTTTTCTCAACACTTTTTTGTTGTTGTTTTATTTTACTTTTTTATAAAAAATAAATGCACTGTTGGTTAAGGGCTGTAAGTAAGCATTTCACTGTAATGTCTGCACCTGTTGTATTCGGCGCATGTGGCCAATAAAATTTGATTTGATTTGATTTGACATCAATACAACACCACTATGATAGCACATCAATACAACACTACTTTGATAGCACATCAATACAACACTACTATGATAGTACATCAATACAACACTACTATGATAGCACATCGATACAACACTATTATGACGGCACCACATCAGTGCAATACTATTGCACAGTAATAACAATGTTATTACATAGCACAGTATGATATTAACAAAACAATGATGCACACACATAGACAAACTAGCCCAACATGTGATGACACTACAGAACCAGTATTCCGGAACACCAATAGAGTGACGGTCACCTAACCTCATTCCCCAGCAAACTAACATGACACTACACAACACACCACCTCCCTCCCTCCCTCCCTCCCTCTCTCCCCCTCTTGTTTTCCTTCCTCTCAGTCCCTCTAGCCTCTTTCTTTCCCACTCTCACCCCCCTTGGATTCTCTCTCTCTCTCTCTCTCTCTCTTTCTCAACACGTAATTGATTAAGAGGCGTTTTCATAAATCAATTTGGGATGCACATCAGTCAGAGCTGAATGGAGGAGCCCCCCTCTGAGGCAGCGTATTAATCTACCTCAGCATGCCCTGCCACTCACACACACACACGCACACACACACACGCACGCACGCATGCACGCACACACACACACACACATACACACACGCACACACACACGCACGCACGCATGCACGCAACACACACACACACACACATACACGCACACACACACACACACATGCACAAACTACTATTTGAATAGTTTATTTGGAGCCACCATGAAACATGAGTACAAAGAAGCTAAATATTTCAGTGGTCACATGGATTTATCTCACAATATTCATACATAAACAACACTACAAATGACAAATCCCAAACAGTAACACACTTACTATTATGAATAGGGAGAAAGAAAGGTGGATGAAGGAATGGAGAGAGGGACACATGAAAAGAGACATGAATGAAAGGGAGGAATTAGTCTTGAAGGTAAAGAGTTGAGCAGTGGAGTTGTGTTCTCTCAGTGTTGCAGAGTTCAAGTGACTAGACAGACAGATACGTTTTTATACACAAACACAACAGCTCGGCTCCAAGCAGGCTGGCTGTTCACTGCCAGATACTGTACAATGACATGACTTTATCTTCAATAAGTGACCTCATAATGCCTCCTCTTGCAATGTTTTGATATGAGACGTAACCATGACGCCGCCCACTCTTATTAGGACAGCGATGTCAAGTCGCAATGCGTTCTGGGATCGGGGTGCCTTTCAACAGCTGTCTGCTCTTTCCCTCTTCGTCTCCCTCCCTTTCTGACTCAGTCTTTTCCTTTACCTTGATCTTTTGTTCTTTTTTTGTACCCCTCTTTCTTCTTCTCTCTGTCTCTCCCTCCCTCCCTCCCTCCCTCCCTCCTCCCTCCCTCCCTCCCTCCCTCCCTGTGCCAGCTCCAGGGTGTTGGTTTTAGTGGTAGTGAAAGTTGCTTTGCCTTTAAAAACAGTTTGTCTTAATGAGACGGGGGGAGGCCGGGGGAGTAGGGTCACAGCTGAGCCCAATTGCGGTCCTTTCCTGTCTGAGGTGTTGCAGGCTGGGGTCAGGTCCAGGGTCGCTCTGGCCCGTCACTACGACTGGGTCCTGCTGCCAGTTCTGATCTGCTGTGAGGTGTGTATGTGTAGGGGGGAGTGTGTGTGTGTGTGTGCGCATGTGTGCGTGTGTGTGTTGTTGTCAAGGATGTGTGTGTGTGTGTAGAGAGTGGGGCAAGAGGCACATCTGTTTCTGATCTCCCAGAAAGCCTTGCTCTCAAGGCCTGGAGGTGCTGGCGTGCCTTTGGAAGAGGAAGAGAGAGAGAGGGAGGTGGAGGGAGAGAGAGAGGTAGGGCGAAGGAGACAGAGAGGGCAAGTGAATGGTCACACGCTCAAACTCTGTGTCAGGTAGAAGATGGTGTGACGTGGGGTGTGGTGTTCTCTCCTCTTGGTGTTCACCATTCCTCCACCTCCTCTTCTACCTTTACTTCTCCTCTTTCTCATGTTCCTTATCCTCCTCCTCTCTTCTCCTCCTCTTCCTCACCTACTCTCCTCCTCTCCTTCTCCTCTACCTCATCTCCTCCTATATTCCTCTCCTCCAGATCTCCTTTCCTTCTCCCTCTGTTCCCTTGCCTCTTCTCCCCCATTCTTCTTTCCCCACCATCTTCCTCTTCCTCCATCCCACACCTCCTCCTCCTTCTCCTCCTCTTCTCCTCCTCTCCTCCACCTCCCCCTCTCCTCCACCTCCTCTCCTCCACCTCCTCCTCTACTCCTCCTCCACCTCCTCCTCTCCTCCACCTCCTCCTCTCCTCCACCTCCTCTCCTCCACCTCCTCCTCTACTCCTCCTCCACCTCCTCTCTCCACCTCTACCTCCTCCTCTCCTCCTCTCCTCCTCACCTCCTCCTCTCCTCCCTCCTCCTCCTCTCCTCCTCCTCTCCTCGTCCTCTCCTCCTTCTTCTCCTTCTCTCCTCCACCTCCTCCTCTCCTCCACCTCCTCCTCTCCTCCTCTCCTCCACCTCCTCCTCTCCTCCCTCCTTCTCCTCCTCCTCCTCCTCCTCCTCCTCCTCCTCCTCACCTCCTCCTTCTCCTCACCTCCTTCTACTCTCCTCCTCCTCTCCTCCTCCCCTCCACCTCCTCCTCTCCTCCCCCCCCCTCACCTCCCATCCTCCCACCTCCTCCTCCTCCTCCTCTCCTCCACCTCCTCCACCTCCTCCTCTCTTTCGCCTCCTCTTCCTCCTCCTCTCCTCCCCCTCCTCTCCTTCTCCTCACCTCCTCCTCCTCTCCTCCCTCCTCCTCCTCTCCTCCTCACCTCCTCCTCTCCTCCTCCTCCTTCTCCTCCTCTCCTCCACCTCCTCCTATCCTCCTCTCCTCCTCTCCACCTCCTCCTCCTCCTCTACCTCCTCCTCTCCTCCTCCCCTCCTCCTCTCCTCCTCTCCTCCACCTCCTCCTCTCCTCCTCTCCTTCTCCTCCTCTCCTCCTCCACCTCCTCCTCTCCTCCTCTCCTCTACCTTCTCCTCCTCTCCTCTTGTTTTCCAGTAGTGTGTGTAGAAGGTGAACTAGATTAAGTGCCACGTCAGTCTTTGAACAGGGCCTGTAAAGCAGATGCATATTAACGAGCATGACTAACAAGCTGCAGGACCCACAGACCAAGAACACACCCCTCACACACACACTCTAACACGCTCAAACCCTCATACATGCGTGCACATACACTCTCACATTATCATACACACTCATACACGCATGCACACATACACACATGTGCACACACACACACTCTGACACCCATGCACACACACACACACATGCACACGCATACAATCATCCTCCTTTAGAAACTTAATTTTACTCTCCAACATAAAACTTTCCTAAACTGATTCATGCCATCTTTATTGCATAAACACACAAACACATACCTTTATGGTTCCTGAGCCAGACACTCCATACACCTGAGCCAATAAAGCTGAGTGCTCACGCCAGGAAAAGTCCTCTCACTCACCCTCCTCCACCTCCATCCCTCCATCCCCACCTCCATCCACCTCCCTCCATTTCAGTCCCCCAGGCCCTAAAAACAGCACTTACCTCTTCTCCTCTCCTTTACCCTCCCTCCATCCACTTCTCCAAGGCCCTAAGCTGCCCAGCACTTACCTCCCTCCCTCCCCCTCCCTCCTCCTTCTCCTCCCCCTTTTCCTCCCCCTCTCCCCCAGGCTACTCCAGAGAGGTTCTTTACAGCCCTGTCACCCCTGCCAGAGCAGTAAAACCACATCTGGAATCACACTCTACTCTAATCCCCCTCACACACACACACATACACACACACACTCCCATAACGAGCTACAAACACTGAAATAACACAGTTACCCTAAGTGAGATGTTCCTAATGAGCGACCAGAGTGGTGCTGGAGAGTGCATGACAGGGAGGCAGATTCACCCACAGGAGTGTGGAAACTGTGGAGGATAGGTCAGCCATTTTGTATCGGATTGTACTTTTAATGTTATTCACTTACGCAAACTGAAGCCATGTTGGCTCAATGCGGCAATGTCGCAATATGGTTTCCTTCTTTCCTATACAGTTTTTTATTCACCATACCGGTATACAGACAGAGACTGGTAGTGAACAGTGTAAGTGTATTTGTGTCTGCTATTATTCTCTGTCTGTCTCTGTTTTCCACAGTTGGTTCCAGTCGTAATCAATATACATGCACAAAACCCACAAAAATGTCCTGGCTGCTCTCCTTCCTCCTCTTACTGTGCAACTGAGAGAGAAAGAGAGAAAGAGAGAAAGAGAGAGAGAGAGAGAGAGAGAGGATTATTTTTTTCAATGATGTCTGAGAAATGAGAGTAATAACTCCATGAGAGATTGGGTTTCATTTAGGGCCCAGAGCCTCTTAACCAGGACCATGTGCTGCTTCTGGGAAAAGTGTGCGTGCAAGTGAATGTATTGTGTTCCTGCATGTGTGTTTGCTTGTGCATATGTACGTGTGTGTGTGGGGCTAGGTCTCTGAGGGGAGGGTCTGGATGCTGTAAGGGAGAGCAGTGCAGCATGCGGTAGATAAATAGGGTTCTGACCCAGGCCAGCCAGTGGAACGCTCTCCCTCCCTCTCTCTGACAGCATTTTTTAGTTTTGTGTGTTTTTTATGGCAGAGGGAATGGGGAGAGTGGGGGGTATGGAGGATACAAGGGAGGGAAGGGGGAGACAAGGGAGGGAAGGGGGGAGCCAAGGGAGGGAAGGGGGAGACAAGGGGGGAGACAAGGGATGGAAGGGGGGAGACAAGGGAGGGAAGGGGGGAAGGGGGAGGGAAGGGGGAGACAAGGGATGGAAGGGGGAGACAAGGGAGGGAAGGGGGGAAGGGGGAGGGAAGGGGGAGACAAGGGAGGGAAGGGGGGAGACAAGGGGGAGGGAAGGGAGGGAATTGGGCAGACAAGGGAGGGAAGGGGGGAGACAAGGGGGGAGACAAGGGATGGAAGGGGTAGACAAGGGAGGGAAGGGGGTAGACAAGGGAGGGAAGTGGGGAGACAAGGGGGAGACAAGGGAGGGAAGGGGGGAGACAAGGGAGGGAAGGGGGGAGACAAGGGGGGAGACAAGAGATGGAAGGGGGGAGACAAGGGAGGGAAGGGGGAAGGGGGGAGGGAAGGGGGGAGACAAGGGAGGGAAGGGGGAGACAAGGGGGAGACAAGGGATGGAAGGGGGGAGACAAGGGAGGGAAGGGGGAGACAAGGGGGGAGACAATGGATGGAAGGGGGGAGACAAGGGAGGGAAGGGGGGAAGGGGGAGGGAAGGGGGAGACAAGGGAGGGAAAGGGGGAGACAAGGGGGAGGGAAGGGAGGGAAGGGGGCAGACAAGGGAGGGAAGGGGGAGACAAGGGGGAGACAAGGGATGGAAGGGGTAGACAAGGGAGGGAAGGGGGTAGACAAGGGAGGGAAGTGGGGAGACAAGGGGGAGACAAGGGATGGAAGGGGGGAGACAAGGGAGGGAAGGGGGGAGACAAGAGAGGGAAGAGGGGAGACAAGGGGGGAGACACGGGATGGAAGGGGGGAGACAAGGGGGGAGACAAGGGATGGAAGGGGGGAGACAAGGGGGGAGACAAGGGATGGAAGGGGGGAGACAAGGGATGGAAGGGGGGAGACACAGAGGTTTATACGTGGAACACAAAAGGGTTCTACCTGAAACCAAAAAGGGTTCTACCTGGAACCAAAGGGGTTCTCCTATGGGGACAGCTGAAGAACCCTTATGGAACCCTTTTTTCTAAGAGTGTATACACACACACAAAGTTGCACATGCACACTTTCTATAAATATATGCACACACGCTCACACACACACGCGCGCTTGTGTCTGTGCCAGTTGATTAAAACGAGGGGGATCAGATCCTCTCTCCTTCCTGTATTCTCAGAGCTCCAGAGCAAATACAAAGACTCTCTCCTTCCTGTATTCTCAGACCTCCAGAGCAAATACTCTCTCCTTCCTGTATTCTCAGAGCTCCAGAGCAAAGACTCTCTCCTTCCTGTATTCTCAGAGCTCCAGAGCAAAGACTCTCTCCTTCCTGTATTCTCAGAGCTCCAGAGCAAAGACTCTCTACTTCCTGTATTCTCAGAACTCAAGAGCA
>NC_059198.1:22535657-22568157 GCF_020615455.1 Coregonus clupeaformis | reverse complement strand
CCAAAATGTTGATGTTTTGTTCCCCGAGCCACTTAGTTATCACTTTTGCCTTATGGCAAGGTGCTCCATCATGCTGGAAAAGGTATTGTTCGTCACCAAACTGTTCTTGGATGGTTGGGAGAAGTTGCTCTCAGAGGATGTGTTGGTACCATTCTTTATTCATGGCTGTGTTCTTAGGCAAAATTGTGAGTGAGCCCACTCCCTTGGCTGAGAAGCAACCCCACACATGAATGGTCTCAGGATGCTTTACTGTTGGCATGACACAGGACTGATGGTAGCGCTCACCTTGTCTTCTCCGGACAAGCTTTTTCCCTGATGTTTTTCCTGGAGAGAAGTGGCTTCCTCGCTGCCCTTCTTGACACCAGGCCATCCTCCAAAAGTATTCGCCTCACTGTGCGTGCAGATGCACTCACACCTGCCTGCTGCCATTCCTGAGCAAGCTCTGCACTGGTGGTGCCCCGATCCCGCAGCTGAATCAACTTTAGGAGACGGTCCTGGCGCTTGCTGGACTTTCTTGGGCGCCCTGAAGCCTTCTTCACAACAATTGAACCTCTCTCCTTGAAGTTCTTGATGATCCGATAAATGGTTGATTTAGGTGCAATCTTACTAGCAGCAATATCCTTGCCTGTGAAGCCATTTTTGTGCAAAGCAATGATGATGGCACGTGTTTCCTTGCAGGTAACCATGGTTAACAGAGGAAGAACAATGATTTCAAGCATCACCCTCCTTTTAAAGTGTCCAGTCTGTTATTATAACTCAATCAGCATGACAGAGTGATCTCCAGCCTTGTCCTCGTCAACACTCTCACCTATGTTAACGAGAGAATCACTGACATGATGTCAGCTGGTCCTTTTGTGGCAGGGCTGAAATGCAGCGGAAATGCTTTTGGGGGATTAAGTTCATTTTCATGGCAAAGAGGGACTTTGCAATTAATTGCAATTCATCTGATCACTCTTCATAACATTCTGGAGTATATGCAAATTGCCATCATCAAAACTGAGGCAGCAGACTTTGTGAAAATTAATATGTGTGTCATTCTCAATACTTTTGACCACGACTGTAGAATCTATTACAGTGAATTATGTGATGGGTTGGAATTCTCTGTGAAAGATAGTGGTGATAATTTGACTGGCTGTGAAGTCTGTCAGTGTAGCTTAAGGAGGATCCTACTAAAGTATTTGTGCTGATTTGACTGCCTGTGTGAGTGATAGGATGCTGAGCTGTGTTACAGTGAATTATGTGATGGGTTGGAATTCTCTGTGAAAGATAGTGGTGATAATTTGACTGGCTGTGAAGTCTGTTAGTGTAGCTCAAGGAGGATCCTACTAAAGTATTTGTGCTGATTTGACTGGCTATGAAGGCTGTCAGCTTGTGTGAGTGACAGGATGCTGAGCTGTGTAACAGTGTGGTGGGCCGGGTGCGGGACATCCGTGGGGAGCGCGTGGTTGGACAGTGGGCCAGTAGGCGGTGTCTGCTTATTTGATAAGAACTCGTCCGTCTTGAAGGAAAATAAACAGAAGAGTGTGCTGCTGCTGGAGACGCAGGAAGAGATGTTACTGGAGCACAACACAATATTTATACTGCAGTACACACACACAGGCAATTTTTAGTTTTCTCTCACACATTTTCCTAAATCTCTCTCTCTCTCCCTCTCTCTTTCTCTCTATGTCTCTTTCTCCCCCCCTCTCTCTCTCTCTCTCTCTCTTTCTCTCTATGTCTCTTTTCTCTCTCTCTCTCTCTCTCTCGCTCTCTCGCTCTCTCTCTCTCGCTCTCTCGCTCTCTCTTTCTCTCTCTCTCTCTCTCTCTCTCGCTCTCTCTCTCTCTCTCTCTCTCTCTCTCTCTCTCTCTCTCTCTCTCTCTCTCTCTCTCTCTCTCTCTCTCTCTCTCTCTCTCTCTCTCTCTCTCTCTCTCTCTCTCTCTCTCTCTCTCTCTCTCTCTCTCTCTCTCTCTCTCTCTCTCTCTCTCTCTCTCTCTCTCTCTCTGACACATACAAACATTTGTTTATTGGTGGATGTGTGGAGGCTGCAGTGGGTCTGTGGGAGCCTGTGCCCTGGCCTTGGCCTCGTCCCTGGCTGTGAGTGACAGATAGGATCAGCTCTGGTCCTTATCAGGGTTGTGGAATGGAATGGTCTGTGTGTTCTCAGCCCTCTGAATGAAATGGTCTGTGTGTTCTCAGCCCTCTGAATGAAATGGTCTGTGTGTTCTCAGCCCTCTGAATGGAATGGTCTGTGTTCTCAGCCCTCTGAATGGAATGGTCTGTGTGTTCTCAGCCCTCTGAATCGAATAGTCTGTGTGTTCTCAGCCCTCTGAATGGAATGGTCTGTGTTCTCAGCCCTCTCTCTCTCTGTGTTCTGGTTCTGTCTTCCAGCAGAAAGGGAAGTGGTGAAGAGATGTCATTATGATGTCACGTCATGGTGAACAGTGCCAGGGCAAGAGGGCACACACACATACAGAGAACACACACACTTAGCTATCAAACACACAATATTCAGTGGCACACAGAATGCGACCAACATGCATGCTCACACACACACACACACACACACACACACACTGGGCGGCAGGTAGCCTAGCAGTTAGAGCGTTACTGGTCCGAATCCCCGAGCCGACAAGATAAAATATCTGTCGATGTGCCCTTGAACAAGGCACTTAACCCTAAAAACACATTTCAAATTCACACCTGCGCATAATAGACACTTGTACATGTATGAAATAGGCCAAATTTACAGTGCCTTCAGAAAGTATTCAGACCCCATGACTTTTTCCACATTTTGTTAGGTTACAGCCTTATTCTAAAATGGATTAAATAGTTTTTTTCCCTCATCAATCTACACACAATACCCCATAATGACGAAGCAAAAACAGGTAGTATTCAGACCCTTTACTCAGTACTTTGTTGAAGCACCTTTGGCAGCGATTACAGCCTCGAGTCTTCTTGGGTATGACGCTACAAGCTTGGCACACCTGTATTTGGGCAGTTTCTCCCATTCTTCTCTGAATTCTTCCTCTCAAGCTCTGTCAGGTTGGATGGGGAGCGTTGCTGCACAGCTATTTTCAGGTCTCTCCAGAGATGTTAGATCGGGTTCAAGTCCAGGCTCTGGCTGGGCCACTCAAGGACATTCAGAGACTTTTCTCGAAGCCACTCCTGTGTTGTATTGGCTGTGTGCTTAGGGTCATTGTCCTGTTGGAAGGTGAACATTCGCCCCAGTCTGAGGTCCTGAGCACTCTGGAGCAGGTTTTCATCAAGGATCTCTCTGTACTTTGCTCCGTTCATCTTTCCCTCGATCCTGACTAGTCTCCCAGTCCCTGCCGCTGAAAAACATCCCCACAGCATGATGCTCCCACCACCATGCTTCACCGTAGGGATGGTGCCAAGTTTCCTCCAGATGTGACGCTTGGCATTCAGGCCAAAGAGTTCAATCTTGGTTTCATCAGACCAGAGAATCTTGTTTCTCATGGTCTGAGAGTCCTTTAAGTGCCTTTTGGCAAACTCCAAGCGGGGTGTCATGTGCCTTTTACTGAGAAGTGGCTTCCATCTGGCCACTCTACCATAAAGGCCTGATTGGTGGAGTGCTGCAGAGATGGTTGTCCTTCTGGAAGGTTCTCCCATCTCCACAGAGAAACTCTAGAGCTCTGTCAGAGTGACCATCGGGTTCTTGGTCACCTCCCTGACCAAGGCCCTTCTCCCCCGATTGCTTAGTTTGGCCGGGCGGCCAGCTCTAGGAAGAATCTTGGTGGTTCCAAACTTCTTCCATTTAAGAATGATAGAGGACACTGTGTTTTTGGGGACCTTCGATGCTGCAGAAATGTATTGGTACCCTTCCCCAGATCTGTGCCTTGACACAATCCTGTCTCGGAGCACTACGGACAATTCCTTCGACCTCCTGGCTTGGTTTTTGCTCTGGCATGCACTGTCAACTGTGGGACCATATATAGACAGGTGTGTGCCTTTCCAAATCATGTCCAATCAATTGACCACAGGTGGACTCCAATCAAGTTGTAGTGTAACGTAGACGCTGGGAGTCGAGAAGCAGGTGCAGGTGGTAAGTTTAATATAACAAAGAACATGGAATGATACAACATAGGAGGAGCGTCTGACATGAAACACAGAAACAATACTGTCTGGGGAAAGAACCTAAGGGAGTGTCAGGTAAAGGGGAGGTAATGAGGGAGGTAATGGAGTCCAGGTGTGCCTCATGATGAAGCGCAGGTGTGTATAATGATGGTTAGCAGGGCCGGTGGTTAGTAAACCGGCGACGTCGAATGCCGGAGGGGAGGAGCGGGAGTAAACATCTCAAGGATGATCACTGGAGACAAGATGCACCTGAGCTCAATTTCGAGTCTCATAGCAAAGGGTTTGAATACTTATGTAAATAAGGCATTTCTGTTTTTTATATTTAATCAATTCGCAAACATTTCTAAAAAACTGTTTTCGTTTTGTCATTATGGGGTATTGTGTGTAGATTGCTGAGGATTTGTTTTTATTTAATCCATTTTAGAATAAGGCTGTAACGTAACAAAATGTGGAAAAAGTCAAGGGGTCTGAATACTTTCCGAAGGCACTTTAAGCACCCTCCTAATGATGATTATTATTATCATTACACACACGGACACACACACACAAAACACACACAGACACACACGTCATGGACACACACACTATTTATTAAACATAAGCTACACTTCAACATTAAGACACTTCACCAACACAAGTAAGATAAACAACACATCACACTGAGACATCATTCATCTGAAAGTCAGACGTATTCTAATACCTCTCAGAATGAATTACTCATTCACAGAGGGCTGTTACAAGTTGACTTCTTGTCGTGTGTGTGTGTGTGTGTGTTTGAGTGTGTGTATGTGTGTGTGTTATTGCTCTTGGAGAGTGGGCCGGTGTGTGTTGCTGCCCTGATTTGGAGACTCTGTAAGTCATTTCGTGTGTTTTTTGGAGGTAAGATCATTCTTCACGGCTGCCACTGAGCATGAAGAAACATTGAGAGAAACAGAGAGGCACCTAGACACCATACAGTCACACACACACCACACAGACACACACACACACACCATACACACACACACCATACACACACACACACACACACACAGGGCAGTGTGTGTAGAGGGCTATTGTTTCCCCCGTTAATTATGACCGTCTGGCAGGGCAGAGAGCAGGAAGAGTGAGAGAGGGAGGAATGGAGGGAGAGAGAGAGATGGATGAGGAGAGGAAACGGAGAGGGAGAGGGGGAAAGAGAGAGAAAAGAAGGGAGGTAGAGAGATGGATGATGGGAGGGAAATAACAGGGGGAGTGAGAGAGAGAGAAGACGGGGAGCAAGAAAGAGAGGTCCAAATAAAGCCATATGTAGGGAGGGTAACATGATAAAACCAGGTGCTTGATAAAAGGAGAAAGTCAAACATTTTTCAGCAGATTTGTTCTACCATTTCAGGGCTTTCTCAACCCTCTACTCCCTCTCATACCGCTGATACACTCTGATACACTGTACACCCACTCACTTCTCTCAACTTTCTTTCAACCCTGTGAATTATATGTTATCCTATCTCGTACCATCCACCATTTTGCACCACCCTATCCTCACGTCGCCCACTCATAGTAGAAGTAGCCTGCAGGCACAGATCTAGGATCATCTTACCTTACCCTAGTCCCATTTGTTGCAATAACACAAAACTGACCATAGTTCAGTGTCTGAGGTAACCCTACTCCTGTATCCTGTAGCACTTCAACCTTCCATCTTAGACTCTGTACCCTGTACCCCTGTAGCGTCAGTCTACCCTTTCCCCTCATACATTTTAGAATAATACACATGCCTAACTTTTGGGTCAAAACATGTTCATGTAAATGGGAGATTTGTGCAGAAATACAAGTTACGTGAGTGTGAATCTCAAGTTACGACTCAGCCCACGTAGCTTAACCCAGGCTATCCTAGGCCATTACAGTCCAATCCAGGCCAATTCAGTCCTGCTCTGGTCTGATTGGGCTGAGCTGAGGGGTTCTGGGATTTGAGCGGCTCCAGGTCCAATTAGGAGGGTCTGTAGCATCTGGACCCAGTTAGATCTAGTCACAACTTACACTGAACGCCAGACCTACACTACTATAGTCTAGAGTCACAACTTACACTGAACGCCAGACCTACACTACTATAGTCTAGAGTCACAACTTACACTGAACGCCAGACCTACACTACTATAGTCTAGAGTCACAATTTATCAGTCACCCCACTACACCGCCCCACACTACACCCCACTACACCGCCCCACACTACACCCCACTACACCGCCCCACACTACACCCCACTACACCGCCCCACACTACACCCCACTACACCGCCCCACACTACACCCCCTACACCGCCCCACACTACACCCCACTACACCGCCCCACACTACACCCCACTACACCGCCCCACACTACACCCCACTACACCGCCCCACACTACACCCCACTACACCGCCCCACACTACACCCCACTACACCGCCCCACACTACACCCCACTACACCGCCACACACTACACCCCACTACACCGCCCCACACTACACCCCACTACACCGCCACACACTACACCCCACTACACCGCCACACACTACACCCCACTACACCGCCCCACACTACACCCCACTACACCGCCACACACTACACCCCACTACACCGCCACACACTACACCCCACTACACCGCCACACACTACACCCCACTACACCCCACTACACCCCACTACACCCCACTACACCCCACTACACCCCACTACACCCCACTACACCGCCCCACACTACACCCCACTACACCCCACTACACCCCACTACACCCCACTACACCCCACTACACCGCCCCACACTACACCCCACTACACCCCACTACACCCCACTACACCCCACTACACCCCACTACACCCCACTACACCGCCCCACACTACACCCCACTACACCGCCCCACACTACACCCCACTACACCCCACTACACCGCCCCACACTACACCCCACTACACCGCCCCACACTACACCCCACTACACCGCCCCACACTACACCCCACTACACCCCACTACACCGCCCCACACTACACCCCACTACACCCCACTACACCGCCACACACTACACCCCACTACACCGCCCCACACTACACCCCATTAGTTACATTACATTACATTAGTTACATTACATTACATTAGTTACATTACATTAGTTACATTACATTAGTTACATTACATTACATTAGTTACATTACATTACATTACATTACATTCGTTACATTACATTACATCACATTACATTACTCTCCTCTAGGAATAGAGTTACAACTACACTAGAGTCACAACTCACACTTCTACACTCCACTACACTCTTAGAAGAAACGGTGCTATCTAGCTATCTAGTTCTTCAGCTGTCCCCATACGAGAACCCTTTGAAGAACCCTTTTTGGTTGCAGCTAGAACCTTTTTCGGTTCCATGTAGAACCCTTTCTACAGAGGGTTCTACATGGAACCCAAAAGGGTTCTACCTGGAACCAAAAAGCATTATCCTATGGGGACAGCCAAAGAACCCTTTTGGAACCCTTTTGGAACCCCTTTTGTGTAGAAATTGAGTCGTAACTTAAACTACACCCACTAGGAATAGAGTTAACTTCAGTCACAACACAGCCCATACCACAGCATTAGAGTAATCCCTCCTGGATACAGTTATTCCTACACTGTAACTCACCCCGACCCCACCTGAGCATGGCTCCACAGGCTAATGGCTCAATCACAGAGGAATGAGAACCAATAACAGCACATTACACACTATATCCCTGGCTCAGACACACACAGACACACACATGAACACATGCACACAAGAACACACACGAAAACACACACACAAACATGCAAATTAAGGCATACACACACACAGCAGTGAGCCCCAGCACAGTCAGAGATAGAAAGAACAGGAAATGCCTAAACACAGCCTAAACACTGCCTAAACACTGCCTAAACACTGCCTAAACACTGACTAAACACAGCCTAAACCTGCCTAAACACAGCCTAAACACAGCCTAAACACTGCCTAAACACAGCCTAAACACAGTCTTAACCTGCCTAAACACAGCCTAAACAAAGCCTAAACAAGCCTAAACACAGCCTAAACACAGCCTTAACACAGCCTTAACCTGCCTAAACACAGCCTAAACACAGCCTAAACACAGCCTTAACCTGCCTAAACACAGCCTTAACCTGCCTAAACACAGCCTAAACACAGCCTAAACACAGCCTAAACACTGCCTAAACACTGCCTAAACACTGCCTAAACACAGCCTAAACCTGCCTAAACACAGCCTAAACACTGCCTAAACACTGCCTAAACACAGCCTAAACATGCCTAGACACTGCCTAAACACAGCCTAAACACTGCCTAGACACTGCCTAAACACAGCCTAAACACAGCCTAAACACTGCCTAAACACTGCCTAAACCTGCCTAAACACAGACTAAACACTGCCTAAACACAGCCTAAACACAGCCTAAACACTGCCTAAACACAGCCTAAACACAGTCTTAACCTGCCTAAACACAGCCTAAACACAGCCTAAACACTGCCTAAACACAGCCTAAACACAGCCTAAACCTGCCTAAACACAGACTAAACACTGCCTAAACACAGCCTAAACACTGCCTAAACACAGCCTAAACACAGCATAAACACTGCCTAAACACAGCCTAAACACAGCCTAAACACAGCCTAAACACTGCCTAAACACAGCCTAAACACTGCCTAAACACAGCCTAAACCTGCCTAAACACAGACTAAACACTGCCTAAACACAGCCTAAACACAGCCTAAACACTGCCTAAACACAGCCTAAACACAGTCTTAACCTGCCTAAACACAGCCTAAACACTGCCTAAACAAAGCCTAAACACAGCCTAAACACAGCCTAAACACAGCCTTAACACAGCCTTAACCTGCCTAAACACAGCCTAAACACAGCCTAAACACTGCCTAAACACTGCCTAAACACTTCCTAAACACAGCCTAAACACTGCCTAAACACAGCCTAAACACTGCCTAAACACTCTCTCTATCACTCTATCACTCTAATAACAGCATTTATAACAATCTACATGACAATCTTTGTCTGGGTCTATAATGGGGTTTGGTGGTTGGGGGGGGTTGAGGCTAGGACTGGTGACAGGACAGCCTAGCTGAAGGGGAGCGTTGCATGCTGGGACAGCAGCCTGCTGAGAGATAGACATTCTGGGAGGTGGTCTCCTGTGGGCAGGGCCTCTGGTGGCTGCAGTATGGTTAATGGGCCTTTCATGGCTGGGCTACAAAGCCTTTTGTCCAGGCCTAATTCAGCCAGCCCAGCACGGAGAGGAGAGGGAGAGGGGGAAGGGGCGGTATGGAGGGGTTGGTTGAGAGTTTGGGACCCTCTCACTCTGCTCCTAGTAGTCACTGGAGAGTCCAGAGCAGTCCAGAGTTTGACAACCACATAGAAACAGCCCCCCAAGCAGTAGCAACAGCAACACCAAAACACTGGCCAAGCACTGTCAAACCACACCCACACTGCAGCATTGGGAAAATACCCTCAAATACTGATGATGACTCTCCAAAACGTGTATGACTGTGTGTGTGTACAGTGAGGGAAAAAAGTATTTGATCCCCTGCTGATTTTGTACGTTTGCCCACTGACAAAGAAATGATCAGTCTATAATTTTAATGGTATGTTTATTTGAACAGTGAGAGACAGAATAACAACAAAAAAATCCAGAAAAACACATGTCAAAAATGTTATAAATTGATTTGCATTTTAATTAGGGAAATAAGTATTTGACCCCTCTGCAAAACATGACTTAGTACTTGCTGGCAAAACCCTTGTTGGCAATCACAGAGGTCAGACGTTTCTTGTAGTTGGCCACCAGGTTTGCACACATCTCAGGAGGGATTTTGTTCCACTCCTCTTTGCAGATCTTCTCCAAGTCATTAAGGTTTCGAGGCTGACGTTTGGCAACTCGAACCTTCAGCTCCCTCCACAGATTTTCTATGGGATTAAGATCTGGAGACTGGCTAGGCCACTCCAGGACCTTAATGTGCTTCTTCTTGAGCCACTCCTTTGTTGCCTTGGCCGTGTGTTTTGGGTCATTGTCATGCTGGAATACCTATCCACGACCCATTTTCAATGCCCTGGCTGAGGGAAGGAGGTTCTCACCCAAGATTTGACGGTACATGGCCCCGTCCATCGTCCCTTTGATGCGGTGAAGTTGTCCTGTCCCCTTAGCAGAAAAACACCACCAAAGCATAATGTTTCCACCTCCATGTTTGACGGTGGGGATGGTGTTCTTGGGGTCATAGGCAGCATTCCTCCTCCTCCAAACACGGCGAGTTGAGTTGATGCCAAAGAGCTCAATGTTGGTCTCATCTGACCACAACACTTTAACACAGTTCTCCTCTGAATCATTCAGATGTTCATTGGCAAACTTCAGACGGGCATGTATATGTGCTTTCTTGAGCAGGGGGACCTTGCGGGCGCTGCAGGTTTTCAGTCCTTCACGGCATAGTGTGTTACCAATTGTTTTCTTGGTGACTATGGTCCCAGCTGCCTTGAGATCATTGACAAGATCCTCCCGTGTCCTTCTGGGCTGATTCCTCACCGTTCTCATGATCATTGCAACTCCACGAGGTGAGATCTTGCATGGAGCCCCAGGCCGAGGGAGATTGACAGTTATTTTGTGTTTCTTCCATTTGCAAATAATCGCACCAACTGTTGTCACCTTCTCACCAAGCTGCTTGGCGATGGTCTTGTTGCCCATTCCAGCCTTGTGTAGGTCTACAATCTTGTCCCTGACATCCCTGGAGAGCTCTTTGGTCTTGGCCATGGTGTAGAGTTTGGAATCTGATTGATTGATTCTGTGGACAGGTGTCTTTTATACAGGTAACAAACTGAGATTAGGACCCTTTAAGAGTGTGCTCCTAATCTCAGCTCGTTACCTGTATAAAAGACACCTGGGAGCCAGAAATCTTTCTGATTGAGAAGGGGTCAAATACTTATTTCCCTCATTAAAATGCAAATCAATTTATAACATTTTTGACATGCATTTTTCTGGATTTTTTTGTTGTTATTCTGTCTCTCACTGTTCAAATAAACCTACCATTAAAATTATAGACTGACCATTTCTTTGTCAGTGGGCAAACTACAAAATCAGCAGGGGATCAAATACTTTTTTCCCTCGCTGTATGTGTGTGTGTGTGTGTGTGTGTGTGTGTGTGTGTGTGTGTGTGTGTGTGTGTGTGGGAGGGAGGGAGGGAGGGAGAGAGGGAGAGAGTATCCTTACTTTATGAGTGAGCATGTCTGATTATGAGCACTGTTTAGTGTTAGTCGAACTGACGAATGAGCATGATTATTTCACCAACATGTCAATAATATCATCAGTCCCATGCATACCAATAACATGTCGATATGAACTAGCTGGAGGGGGGGCGAACAGACAGGACCAACTGCATACTGGCACTAACACACACACACACACACACAACCTAGTTACTCCAAACACCACACACACTTCACACACTTTCACCTGGGGGGGCGAACAGACAGGACCAACTGCATACTGGCACTAACACACACACACACACACAACCTAGTTACTCCAAACACCACACACACTTCACACACTTTCACCTTGAACAAGAGCAACAGGTATCACAAACCGGCAACGCTTTGTGTGCCAGTAACACGCCACTGTGTTGCAATAACCGCTCAGGTGCATGGTGGGATCTCCTCCTTTCAGCTCGGGGACAAGGTTGCCAGATTCCCACCAACCCCCCACCAACTGGCCCCTATCAAACCCCTGTAATCTTAGTCAGAATTGTCCGTTATTAATGAAGTGGACCGTTTGGCGCCCTCATTTCAAAGTGCGCTGATTGAAGTGAAGTAGAATTCGTGGGGCGTGCGCGCGAGGGTTCTTTGCTGTGATCACTGTGGTATATGAGAAAGAGAGTATTGCAATGCCTCTTCCTGCGTCCGTCTCCTGCTCACAACACGCCACAGCTGCGCTAGAGAGAGAGAGAGGTCTGTGGGCTTCAATGGACGGGGCTCAATACAAACTGGGGAAACACACCAGTCTAGGGGATGAGGGGGAGGGGCGTTTTCTTCTCCCCCCACCACATAGAACTTTTGGGAACTTGTTTTTTAAAATCTCATACACCGCTCCTATTAAACTATTTTACCCACAGGTACATACATGCATTAGAACAACACATTTCATCATTACGCATGGCGGTGAGATCCACTGTGCGGTGCCACTAGAGTGTGTTTCTTGGGGGAGACTAGAGGGCTTTACCAAACTTTGTGATTTGGGAGCGAGCCCCTATTGTTCAGATCCCTCCCCCTTCTTGGGAAGTAGGTGGACCCGAAAAGGCGTCGCAAAGGGGAGAATTGTTTGAGAGCTCAGTCATCCAAAAACGGCCATTCAATGTGAGAACTTCGGGAGCCTAAGAAAATGTCGGTGGCATCGCAGTAAATTACTAAAGCAGTAAAGAAAGGAAAAAGTGTTTTTTCCGCCGGATTTTACTGAAGTTAAAAGCGGAGAAAAAGATCGACTGGTGTCCGAGGAGTAAATACCAAATATAGCACGTTTTGGTAAGTTCTTCTCTCTACTAATGATCCCTGTCTTGCGGTACTACGCGAAGTAATGACACATGCGTTAGAAGTTAACAATATGCTTTTAGTTATGTAATAACGGATTCACTCAGGGAATCATATTTTAGGCACTTATGTGTGATAAGATAAACCGTTTAAGTTTAGTGTTTTTCAATGTTCTAATGGGGATGCGGGTACCTCGCTAACTTTGTGTGTAACAATTGTTTTGTTTCCACGTCTTTATTTTATTCAACTACCTTTCAGGCCAAATCAATAGAAGCAAAGACTGCGCGTGTAATATTGCCAATATGAAACGAAATGCTCATAAAAAGTACGCATTTGGAAATGTTATTGTAGGATGGTTGTAGGAGATAGTTTTGGGACGCATTGAGTGATGGGGGTAGCTTTTGGCTGCGAGACCATTTCTGCCTTCAGCTTTCGGAATTGCGTCCTTTTCTGCAAAAGTAGTTTCTCAAACTTTAGATCTTTATGTCTGAATGCATTTTGTATTATTCTCATGATAAAAATATACATGATATTTGGTTAAAACGTTCTCATTTTAAGACCAAAAGTCTGTCGATTTTTGCAGGCCTCAGCCCGTAGTCGTTCCCATAGAGGAGAGTAACAGAAAACAGACATGGCAAAGCGCTGCCAAATTCCCTCCCCATATCGTTGGTTTCATGCCTACATCTTATTTATTAGCCTGATTCAATGTCAACCGAAACAGATTGTATTTTATCTCATGACGCACAGCTTTGACACCACTAATTGTGTGCTTTTAAAAAGAACCCACTCCCCTCATCACTAAACCAAACCTCCACTGTGCAAGAATAACCTAATTACAATAAATTGACAGCTGGTCAACTCTTCTGAACAATCAATGCGATGGAATGCCTGAATGTCTTTTAACTGCGAGCTGTCAAGGGCGTCTCTCAATGCGTTTATATCATCCCTTTGCTGAGGAATGATTTAATGAGAAAATGTTTTTTCCTAATCCAATGGCGCTAATGAGCTCTTGGCGAGTCCTCGCATGGGTGAGATTCTCACTGTGCTATTTAGATTACATTTAGCCCGATTGACTCGCTTAGAAAAAACATCTAAATTAAACCAACAAGACACCCTGTCAACTGGAGAGAAGAGATTGTTTTAGCATGTCAGTTGGATGAAACATTTGGAATTGGAATTGCCAGGGACCTCATGATACGATATTATCACGATACTTTGGTGACGATATGATACACTACATGACCAAAAGTATGTGGACACCTGCTTGTCGAACATCTCATTCCAAAATCATGGGCATTAATATGGAGTTGGTCCCCCCCTTTGCTGCTATAACAGCCTCCACTCTTCTGGGAAAGCTTTCCACTAGATTTTGGAACATTGCTGCGGGACTTGCTTCCATTCAGCCACAAGAGCATTAGTGAGGTTGGGCACTGATGTTGGGCGATTAGATCTGGCTCGCAGTCTGCGTTCCAATTCATCCCAAAGGTGTTCGATGGGGTTGAGGTCAGGCCTCTGTGCAGGCCAGTCAAGTTCTTCAACACCGATCTCGACAAACAATTTCTGTATGGACCTGGCTTTGTGCACAGGGGCAATGTCATGCTGAAACAGGAAAGGGCCTTCTCCAAACTGTTGCCAGAAAGTTGGAAGCACAGAATCGTCTAGAATGTCATTGTATGCTGTAGCGTTAAGATTTCCCTTCACTGGAAATAAGGGGCCTAGCCCGAACCATGAAAAACAACCCCAGACCATTATTCCTCCTCCACCAAACTTTACAGTTCGCACTGTGCATTTGGGCAGCTAGTGTTCTCCTGGCACCCGCCAAACCCAGATTTGTCTGTCGGACTGCCAGATGGTGAAGCATGATTCATCACTCTAGAGAACGTGTTTCCAATGCTCCAGAGTCCAATGGCGGCAAGCTTTATACCACTCCAGCTGAGGCTTGGCATTGCGCATGATGATCTTAGGCTTGTGTGCAGCTGCTCGGCCATGGAAACCCATTTCATGATGCTCCCAATGAACAGTTATTGTGCTGACATTGCTTCCAGAGGCTGTTTGGAACTCGGTAGTGAGTGTTGCAACCGAGGACAGACGTTTTTTACGCATTACGCGCTTCAGCACTCGGCGGTCCCGTTCTGTGAGATTGTGTGGCCTACCACTTCGCGGCTGAGCCGTTGTTGCTCCTAGACGTTTCGACTTCCCAATGACAGCACTTACAGTTGACCGGGGCAGCTCTAGCAGGGCTTGCCGAACTGACTTGTTGCAAAGGTGGCACCCTATGACGGTGCCACGTTGAAAGTAAGGCCATTCAGTAAGGCCATTCCACTGCCAATGTTTGTCTATGGCGATTGCATGGCTGTGTGCTTAATTTTATACACCTGTCAGCAACGGGTGTGGCTGAAATAGCCGAATCCAGTCATTTGAAGGGGTGTCCACATACTTTTGTATATATAGTGTAGCTTCATTTCAGATGACGCAATAAATGTGCATATAGGCCTACAAGTTGTGAAACTCTAAACTAACTAACTGTCCACATACTTTTGTATATATAGTGTTTGTGTTGCTATTCTCATGATTCTATATGTATTTCTATTGAGATTGGCTCCCTATTTAAATAGAAGATGGAGTTTTGGTGCAGGTACAGTCAGCTAGCGCAAAAATAATATTGTGATATTGTCAAAACTATAAGATACAATATATTGTCAAAAACAATATCCCGATATGTAACTGTATCGATTTTCCCCCTATCACTATTAAAACCCTTTCCTGCAGTCAAATGACCAAATCGCCCTCTAGTGTCCTCATGGGTGGAATGTTATTCATATTTAGCATAATTTCATAATTAATAAATATGGTACAAAATAAAAAATTTACAGAAAATCTGGTGTTTCTATGTCAAACGGTTTTGTTATAGTTCAGTCTTCTATGATGTATATAAAGTGTAATATTGGGATGCAAACTCTAAATGTAATACATTTCAACTCTATATCTGACATGGTACATGTGTCTTTTTTTTAAAGCCCATAACCATGTGTGTGAAGTGTATACTTTTTTGTTTCAAAGTAGATTTGCTTAAGACTACCAAGAAACACATGGTGTGACCCTGATTTAGCCCACTGCAGTAAAAGGTTAAATGTCAAGAAGAATGATCTCTTCCATTAAACTGAATAAGTTAACTGGTTTACCAAGAGGCTATGTATGTTTGGCGATGGTTCCTGTGCCTCTGTCTGAGTATAAGGAACCTCTTGTTTGGTAACTCTGGTGTGGGAGAGTTTGTTGTTGACCATCGGCGGTCGCGGGTCAAAGCTATTCTCTAATTGATTCCAGTCTGATTATCTTCTGGGCTTTCTTTCTTTTCCCAGTCTTCTGACCTTATTTGGCGGCACAGTTTTGAGCAGCCATTAGCTATGCGCCAATGAACACACAGATTTTACTGTTCCATTTTCATGCCAGCCCAACATTCGTTAACTATTAACAACAGGGTTAAAGACAACTGTATCGATAGGCCTATTCTGGAAAGATAACATCAGGCCTTGAAGTACTGTGAGTTGTTAAAAACACATGACAGGTCCTTATTTTTGTTGGCTTAATAGGTGTGTGTTTGGCATTGGTGTTTTGGTCCACTCTCAGTAGGTATGTCTCGTTCTGTCTATGAAAAGCTTGGCTAGGACTCATTGGATAGCTGTTGTTTTGACAATGACTCAATGGATAGATCTCATCCTGTCTGGATGTGTTTTCTTGGATAGTTCTGGTTCTGGCTATAATAACTTTGGGCAGGATAGCTCTTGTACTGGCTATGTTCTGGCTATGGGTCCATGGTTAGCGCTTACTCTGGCTATGTTCTGGCTATGGGTCCATGGTTAGCGCTTTCTCTGGCTATGGGTCCATGGTTAGCGCTTACTCTGGCTAGGTTCTGGTTGCTGTGTCTTGTTCTGCTTCTGATGCCATGGATATAGATTGGATAGTTTTTGTCCTGGCTGTGACTCTGGGTGGATAATTCTTTAGTTCTTGTTCTGGCGCTGTGGGACTTTTTGAGTTCTGTCTAAGTTCTGGCTACAACTGTGGAAAGGTTTATTGTTTTCTTAGAGGGTGTAAAATGTCAGTTAATTGGCAGAAGGAGGGAAAAATAACTCCAGAGGTTATGCTTTCATCTGTGCTACTGCGGGTACGATCATGCAGTCACAACAGCCTGCAGGCAGCTATCTGCGGGCCTAACTGTGTGTGTGCATGATGGTTCTCCAATCAGGATTATCTCTTTACACTGGAATGTGCAGCTTGTCACTCTCAGGATCACCTGCATGTTCCACGGAAGTCAGATCACAGTGTAGGGCAATCTGTTTATTTCTCATAGCCTGCACTGTGGAGTGTGTGTTAAAGAGAGAGACTTTAGGCTGTGAGGTGTGCGTATCTCTCATTACATGGAGTCTATCCATATTAGGTGGTTATACTAGTGTTTTAGTGTAATGGTGATCATACACACGCATAGCCAAGTATGAAGGTTTGGTTGCTGTAGCTCAGTTGAACATTTTCCCACAGCGCAAACCTATTGTTCTGTAGATTTGCATATAGGGCATTCTGGCAATATAGCCGTGGTATATTGACCATATACCACAAACCCCCGAGGTGCCTTATTTCTATTATAAACTGGTTACCAACGGAATTAGAGCAGTAAAAATAAATGCGTAATTTATCATAACCATTACAGATAACAAATCCTAATAGCTAAATTGCCCAATATATATTCAGTTTATTGAAACCTTAATATCAACTGATTATATTATATCGTGGAACACAATCTTCAAAAAGGAAGTAACCTCAGCAGTGGCTCTTGCTTGTAGAAGCAAATGGCAGCGCAATGGCAGCCATGTTTTGTTAATTTAGCAGACAAGACCCTCTTATTTCCTGAACCCTTATCACAATCAAGACATACCTATTTTATAGTTTAAAAAAACATGATGTAATATAACAGAATAAAATAGAACAGAATATTTTTCTAAATGAAAAAAGTTGCCACTGTGAAGTGATGCGCATCTCACGTCTGGAATTAGCAAAATGATCATTTGAAACAGGGCTTAATTTGGCTAGTTGAATTTTCTTTTTTAGTTTAGCCTACCTGTTCTTTGGAATTTTCTCAATGGATGAACAATTCCACATTGAAAACTGCATTGTGATGAATTACGGCCACGAGATCCGTTTGGTGAGTAGGCATATGCTTAATGATTCTGATGAAAATACGCTATTTTCTTTATCAAACTAATGTTTTTGCGTATTTTCGATGTGGAACCTGTCTATGTTTAGGGGGGTTAAAGCCTAGGCTAACCAATTCTAAATGGCACTAGCAGTTCACAAAGTAGCCTAAGTGGAAAATAAACAGCAACTATAATTCCAAAACTACAGCTCGTTGTTGGAACACATATTTTCCGACTTCAACCAGTCTATTTCAAATTTGTGATAAAACTGTTGTCATTTGGCAAGGAATGTAGCTTGTGTATCCCATCAGATACGCTTTTATAGGCATGTATTTCTGTAGGCCTAACGGGAGCTTGTGTGGGCACTCAGCATGTGTGTGTGTAGGGAGTGTAATGTAAAATGTAGGGAGCGGTCGGAATGCAATTGAGTGAATGAGACACAGAGGGTAAAGGGAATTTAGAGAGAAGAACTGTGTGATGCTTGGCTGGTTTCTTTTTTTTTGTTGTGCCCCGCAAATGCACATGTACAAATGGAACACTAGAGTCAAAGCAAATTAACTTTCTTCAAGACAATTATTTTTTTTGGGGGGACAAAATTTTACTTTCCCGTTTTGGCAACCACAAAGCATATTCCACCAAATAGTTTTACAGTATTTTTTATTTTTTTAAATCTCTGGTTAAAGATCCGAGTTTTGACGTCCGTTCGAGTGTTCGAGTACTCGATTACTCATTCCCATCCCTACATACTGTTGTTTTGTACCACTGGCTGAATAGTTTCCATCAGCAGCTTTCCGCCATGAATCAGAAGACTGCTTTTACACCGTAGGTAGAAGTCACACTGATGTCTGAGTAAAGGCATGTGTGACCTCTAGGTGTGTTGACACACACTCTGCTGTTTGTGTGTGAGAGATTGACATAGCGTTGTTAGACCATTGATAAACTCCAGACACTGGTAAGTAAGCAGAGTGTGTGTAGACAAACAGCCCTCTGTGTGCTAAGTAGATATTTGTACAAAGATTAGCTAGCGTTAAACGAGCCACGCAGGCATCCTCTCAAAGACCATTCACACAGGAGCACCAGATAGCACAGCAACGCTCTGACTGAAACCTCTCACATACACATACGCTCTCTCTGTTTCTGTCTGTCTCTTTCTCTCTATCTCTTTCTCTCTATCTGTCTCTTTCTCTCTATCTTTTTCTCTTAAGGCGTCAGCACCTAGCCGAACCGAACGAGTGGGGTTTCATACTCCATACTCCTTCATACTCCACTTCATCTCTCTCTCTCTCTCTCTCTCTCTCTCTCTCTCTCTCTCTCTCTCTCTCTCTCTCTCTCTCTCTCTCAATTCAATTCACTCTCTCTCTCTCTCTCACACACACACACATACACACACAGTGTGAACAGAACCCCATGGAGCCATCAACATATTTTGATTCCCTCCTTCATCCCGCCATCGTTCCACGTCATCTTGTGCCAATGTGTTATGACTGGGTAATGACAGAGTAATGATTGAGTGATGACCCTTCACTCTGGGGCAGGCACTGGAATGTCTGCTCCCTAGGGAGGGATCAACCAATGTCTTAAGCCCTCTGCATGCTTTGGTTCGGCTGGCGCCTAGCCAAACTCGTGACTAAGATCTCCTCTGCAAAAATGTGAGAATGACGCATTTTAAGAGAGTATGCGAGCACACATTTGATTCGCCTAGCCTAGCCAAGCTCGGCGAATCAAATGTGTGCTCGCATACTCAATTAAAATGTGTCATTCATGTTCACATTTTTGCAGAGGAGATCTTAGTCACGCAATTTTACATGTTTAGTGCAGTATTTCTCAAGTGAAAAAATTAGCATGAAAACATTTAGTCTCTCGTTGAATGACAACAAACACTTCATTGAAGAATCTCTACTGTTGACCAATCACACATGAAGGGGCATAGACTTGTGTGCACTAACAGGTTTTGTGTGCACGAACAGCCGAATAAACTGTGCCACTAGAGATCCTGGTTCGAATCCAGGCTCTGTCGTAGCCGGCCGTGACCGGGAGACCCATGGGGCGGCGCACAATTGGCCCAGCGTCGTCCAGGGTAGGGGAGGGAATGGCCGGCAGGGATGTAGCTCAGTTGGTAGAGCATGGCGTTTGCAACGCCAGGGTTGTGGGTTCGATTCCAGTATGAAAAATAAAATAAAAATGTATCCACTCACTGACTGTAAGTCGCTCTGGATAAGAGCGTCTGCTAAATGACTAAAATGTAAATGTTGAATGTAAATCCTTGCCGAAGACCAAAACGAACCAAAACGTCACAAAATGTCGTCTGATCCGAACTGTTTCGGATGGGAAGCATGCGGACACCTTTACTCTTCAGTTACGCTGAAAGTAGTTTTTCGTTGGTTATTATTGGCATTTCTGGTTGTTTCTGTGTCTAGGAGTTGCTTTTCTCTGTCCAGTTGTTAAACAAGTCTATTTCTTTTTACTGCAAGTCCCCATCATTCCCAGAGATGTGGAAACATATCTTAGCTGGATGGATGGAGTCTGGTGGCGTTCCCTGGTCTGGGATAATACCACTAGTCTATTTATGTTACTTCACTCATAAATCAAAAGAACTGGTCTGAGAACAGCAATACAGTCGTTTTTAGAGATGCTATCGTGTCCTGGTGTGACAGTTAGCAATACAGATTACCACAGATTCTGCCTGTGGTTGTTTATGTTGCTATTGTCACAGGTCTGTGTATTGTCTGTCTGTCTGTCTGCAATCCTGCACTTTGGCCTGGTTCTCTTTTAGTCCGGAACGACATCGTTTTAGTTTGAGTGACAGGACACATGGAACTCCTCTGGCCGTGCTATAACGTGTCTGAGAGTGTCACGCACGCACGCACACACACACACACACACAACCACACACACACTGGTAATCCAGTTTCTGACACTCAAAGCTCCCTTTGAAAAGAGTCCCCTCCAGCTGTTCCTGTGGCAGTTAGGGCCCAAGGCAACTCACTCAGTCACACACACACACACACACACACACACACACACACACACACACACACACACACACACACAGACGCACAGACACAGAGACAGAGACAGAGACCGACACAGACACAGAGACAGAGACAGAGACAGAGACAGACACAGAGACAGAGACAGAGACAGAGACAGAGACAGAGAGAGAGACAGACACAGAGACAGACACATACACATACACATACACAGACACAGACACAGAGACAGACAGACACAGACACAGACACAGACACAGACACAGAGACAGAGACAGAGACAGAGACAGAGACAGAGACAGAGACAGAGACAGACACAGAGACAGACACAGAGACAGACACAGAGACAGACACAGAGACAGACACAGAGACAGAGACAGACACAGACACAGACACAGAGACAGGGTTTGTTACACAAACCTGATCTTTATTACTATGTAATAAACAGTTCAGTACAGTCTATTACTGACATATAACCCCTATCTCTCAGCCAACTCTCTCCTTTCGCTATGCCGTATCCCTATATTTTGTACATCCCTCTTTCTTTCATCCCTGATTTGACATTTCCTCCCCTTTTCCCCAGGCTGTTTCTTATATCTGCATTCTATCTCCTCTGTACTTCTCTCTTTCGCTCTCATTTCCCATTCCTTCTCATTTCTTTATGCATCTCTCTCTCTCTCTCTCTCTCTCTCTCTCTCTCTCTCTCTCTCTCTCTCTCTCTCTCTCTCTCTCTCTCTCTCTCTCCCCTAGAGAGAGCAGTATGGATGACAGGACAGGAGGCAGGCTGGGCTGAGCAGAGCTCTCCCCTCCTGGTTCCTGCTGAATAATATGGAGAAATGTCTCTTGATTTATAATTGCTTCCATTCACTCTGATGTATGAGCTGCCAAAGAAGCTAGGGGCCCCTTCCACTCCATACTTCCCTCCTCCCTTTCTTTTCCCCCTCCCTCCCTCCCTCCCTCCCTCCCTCCCTTCACTGCAGTCCTGGAAGAACTCACAGGGAGTATGCATGTATGTATGTGCAAAGGTACATGTTATTATGTTTGTTATCTGTCTTTGTGTGTCTGTAGCTATAATCCATGTACGTTGATGTGTGTTTGTTAGGTACATTATTGAGGATTGGAGTGGTCTTGTTTTTTACAGCCTTATGGAAACATTTCTGGAGTTGGAGTTAGCTTCAGGGGTTTGCCTCTGTGAGTATACTTTTACTATGTGACGACGCCAGTGTGGTGTGTGTTATACTGGGCATTAGTTTGGTGTCTTCTCCCTGTGGTGTATGGGAGTGATTACTCAGTTTGCTCTGGGGCTCTTAGTGAAAGCTTCTCAGAAACGCCCTGTCTTCCCTGGACACACACACACACACACACACACACACACACACACACTCATTTCGTATTAAAGGCTCTTTATACTTATGAAGTTAACTACAGTATTCCATTTAGCCGTTGCATGTGGTATGACGAAAGCAGTAACTTCTAGTCTATAGCTCATTATTATCATAGACACACACAACTGTAAACACACACATGCCCAGGGTGGTGCTGGGTAGTGGGTAGGGCTCAGTCAGGTGGTTATAGTTCCCGTGGCCCGGGAGGACACAGAGGCAGACATCCATCCAGCGTCCGTCGTGACATTATGTGTTAGTTAACCACGGCATTATGAACGCTGTCGGAGCACCAGAATTAGCGTTCGATGGTTAATTCTGCCTCGTTATATAAATTATGCAAATGCAGCAGTGCCTAATTGATTAGAGCCCCCTCTGGGCCTGGCTTGATCTCACTCGTTAATCCCCGAGACGGGCTGGTGCTCGTTAGCGTCGATGGAATGATGGGGTGGAGGGGGAGAGAATAGCTCATTAATACTTTGTGAAGGGTGTGGGGGGGTCCCAACCTTGTTAGACGATGCTTTTGATGTGTAATTTCTGCAGCATGGGAGCTGTTGATGTCTGGAGATGTGGAGAAATGTTGAGAGGGGGATTGTGGGTGCTCGGCTCAGAGAGAGGGGTATGAATGGGGCGCGGCCTGCTGGGTTCCACCTGCTGGAGCGGGTTCATCTGCCAACCTCACCAACTCAGACCTCACCAGGGCTGCCATCAGGAGGGCACAGCGTTCTGATAGAAGTGCCTTGTAAAGAGCAGCTAACATGATTCCCTAATCTACATGACATAGACTTGTGTGTGTTCTACATGATACAGTTCTATCAGAACATTCTGTAATGTTGGTTTTACCACATTAAACGTGACCCAGAACTCTCCAGAATGTTGGGGCAACATCCATAGACATTAAAACCAGTAGATAGTGATAGGGATCATGGTGAAGGTGGATGTAACTAGCAAAAAATCATGGTCGATGTAGTCGTTTTCATCCTGGCTGAGAGAGTCAACCTATGAGCACACCACACCCCCTTAAGTGCAAGGAGCGTGCATGAGGGCGCGAGCCTCCTCGTAGCCTGCCGGCCCTTGATTGGTCTGTGCCAGCACGTGGTCCTGTGTGACGACAAATATAGTAGTCGGAATTGATCTCTATTTAATTAAATATCTCGATTTGTAGGGAACAGAATTCACAGTGGGGATCAAACTTGATTATAATAAACTAATTTTAGAGCACAAAACGGGCATCTAAACAATTTTTGGGGGCTGTTCTGGCGATCGTAATTTCCATAGGCTTTCTAGGGCAGACCAGGGCTTTTAGCACCTCTAGGTTGCTACGCAGTAGCCGAAAAGCAGAGCTCGTCACTTCACGCTCCAGACCAGACACTGGGGGCCTTGCAACATTATGAGAACCCTGAGAGAACCCTCCAGAATATTCTGTTAATGTCAGAGGTCAGAGAGAACACAGGTACTGGACTAGCCAATGAGAGGGCCATGACTGAGTGTTCAGAACTGTACTAGGGATAGACCTACCCATAGCATAGGGACAGTGTAGGCTGTTAAAGCTATAGTCTGGGATTCAGAAAACAACAAAATGGCAGCCCTGCCACTTGTTTTGGTAAACAGCTGAGGGAAAGGGCTAGGGAAATGTAATTCAGTACCTCCAGGATTTCGCAGGTATTTTTTTGTGATATTTGCAGGCAAAAATGCAAGATTTTTTGCTGCGGCAATTCTGACATTTTGCATAGCAATATGCAATGATTTTGTCCAATTAGTTGCGAAAATGCGCTGATGAGGGAAAAAGTTTGTTGACGTGTGGCTTGATTGAACCATATTATGCTGTTAATGTGCGTTGATTGGTTGAAATTGCGAGCCCTCTTTCTGTACTGTGGTGATGGATCAGTTTTATGCAATAATGTTGCGATGATTTGACTGTTTTATGCAGAAATTGGGTGATGATTGGTCAAATTTGCAAGTCCATGCATAATATGCGGGGAATTGTTGATTTTGCCAAAACAAATTGCGATCGCAGAATCGTGGAATCCTGGAGGGACTGGACATTCATCTCAAATTCTGTACTACTATGAATGTAACGATCCCGGCAGTCTGAGTCGGGTCCTGTCTGTGTACTAGTTTTTCTGCTCGTGATCTCCAGTTTCCCGAGGGTTCTGGAACGCTCCCTGCCTGGTTGCCGGGCAACGTTGCTAGGCGGGAGCTCTCTTGATTTCCGCACCTGCATCCCATCAGCAATCTGCACACCTGGTCCTGATCATCACCCTTCTTAGGCTCTGGCCTAACATCCATTCCCTGCCGGATCGTTAGCCATGAACAGTATGTTTATCAGCGGATCAGTCTTAGAGCTTAGAGCATTAGTTTTGTTGTTTTGCACCTTGTTTGCTTGTTGTATGCTTACCTCCGTTTTGTTCTCCCTGCAGTCACTCGTCCGGAACCTTCACCCAACCTCTGCCTGATGGTCGGCGGCTGCCGAGCCATCATTGGACCAACTACTGCACCCTCAACAACTCATCCACGCCGCCCGCTCTGTTCCCTGGATTATTCAGCAGCACTCGTGGATCAGTTAAATAAACACTCACCTTTGACACCACTTACCTTGTCCTGGTCTGCTTCTGGGTTCTGGCTTAGTAAACCGTGACAGAACGATCCGGCCAGTAATGAACCCAGCGGACCTGGACTCTGTTCGCCATGCCATTACCCATCAGGAGAAGATGTTGGGCCATCATAGCACGGTACTACAGGAGATCGCGTTGTCAGTTCGGAACCTTTCTACCGGTCTGACGGAGGTCCAGAACCAGCGCAAGTTTCCGGTGGAGGATCCACTACCGGTTTCACCCATCTCGCCTGCCGCTTCTGGAGCTGTGTCCTTCCGTGAGCCCAAGGTTCCGACGCCGGATAAATATGAGGGGGAGCTGGGAAGATGCCGTTCCTTCCTTATGCAGTGTGGATTAGTGTTCGATCTACAGCCCTACTCTTATGCCACAGACAAAGCTAGGATAGCCTTTGTGATTGAGTTGCTGCGTGGTCGAGCGCTGGAGTGGGCTTCAGCCGTTTGGGAACGACAGGATCCCTGCATGGCTTCATACCAGGGGTTCACGGCCGAGATGAGGAAGCTCTTCGACCATTCCGTCCGAGGGAGGGGACGCAGCTAGGCGCCTGTTTTCGCTTCGCCAAGGAACTCGCAGCGTGGCCGACTTCGTGATCGAAGTTCAAGACGTTGGCTGTGGAGAGTGGGTGGAATGAGGAGTCTCTGCAAGCGGCCTTTTACCAGGGTCTGTCGGAGCAGCTCAAGGATGAGTTGATCTCCTATCCGGAGCCTAGTGACCTGGACAGCTTGGTAGCCTTGTCTATTCGGGTGGATAATCGAGTCCGAGAGCGAAGGAGGGAGAAGCAATGGGTCCCGTCCAACCGATCAGCTTCTCAGGTTCCAGTCGGGCCGGGGATTGGACCAGAATACGTCGATCATCGTCCACCACACAGGATTAGTGGAGAGGTCCTGTCTCCCGATTCTGAACCCATGCAAGTGGGGCGGCACGGGTTAACCAAGGAGGAGCGCCAACACAGACGTAGGACTAACTGTTGCCTCTACTGTGGTGGTTCGGGACATTACCTCGCCACTGGTTCCCGGCGGTCGTCAAACTGCGCGGCTCGCTAAAGTTGGGAGGACTTTTAGCGAGCCAGTTTCGACCTCTCAATACCTCTGTCAGACCCCGTTTCCCGGCTACCCTTATGAACAGGAATCAGAGCTTAGCGATTAACGCTTTTATCGATTCAGGTGCCGATGGAAGCTTTCTTGATGCCGAGTTGGTGGAACAGCTGGGGCTTTCCAAGGAGCAATTGCCGGAAGCCATTGAAGCTACCACTCTGGACGGCAGTAGTCTGGCACGTATCACGATGAGGACTGAACCGGTTAAGATGCTGTTGTCGGGGAATCATTCTGAGATGATTTCATTCTTCATTCTGCCGTCTTCCCATGTTCCTCTGGTCCTTGGATACCCCTGGCTGAAGGAACACAATCCCACGTTCGATTGGGTGACGGGCAAGGTAACGAGTTGGAGCCTTGATTGTCATGCTAACTGTCTCAAGACTGCCTGTCCCCATTCGGGTTCCCAGTCAGGTGATTGAGGCTAAACCCCCAGATTTGTCCCTGGTTCCCGAGACATATCACGATTTGGGGGAAGTGTTCAGTAAGCAGAAGGCTCTGTCACTCCCCTCCCCACCGACCATATGATTGTGCCATCAACCTGTTCCCTGGAGCTGTCTACCCCAAGGGAAGGTTATACAGTATCTCCCGACCTGAACGTGAGGCTTTGGAGACCTACATCAAGGAGTCCCTAGCTGCTGGTCTCGTTCGTCCCTCGTCATCACCCCTGGGGGCAGGATTCTTCTTTGTGGGTAAGAAGGATGGCTCTCTTCGACCGTGTATTGATTATCGGGGGTTGAATGACATCACGGTCAAGAACAAGTATCCCCTGCCCTTGATGAGTTCTGCCTTCGACTCCTTACAGGGTGCTACGGTGTTCACCAAGCTAGACCTACGCAATGCGTATCACATGGTCCGGATCAGAGAGGGGGACGAGTGGTTGACGGGTTTCAATACACCGATGGGTCACTTCGAGTATCAGGTGATGCCGTTTGGACTGACCAATGCTCCAGCGGTATTCCAGAGTATGGTGAACGACGTCCTGAGAGATATGATCGGTCTCTTTGTGTTTGTTTACCTGGATGACATTCTGATCTTCTCGAAGGAACCTTCCGACCACGTCCAGCATGTCCGGCAGGTTCTGCAGCGATTGTTGGAGAATCGCCTGTTCGTGAAGGCCGAGAAGTGCGAGTTTCACGCCCACACGACATCCTTTCTCGGGTACATCATCTCCAGGGGAGAGATTAGGATGGACCAGGAGAAGGTTAGAGCGGTTCTGGAATGGGCCCAGCCCGGTGCGAGATTGCAGCTCCAGAGATTTTTGGGGTTTGCGAATTTCTACCGCAGATTCATCCGGGATTACAGCCGTGTGGCCGCTCCGTTAACTGCCTTGACTTCCAGTATCAGGACCTTCAAGTGGAATCCGGAGGCGGATCGAGCGTTTCTGGATTTGAAGAGGCGATTCACCAACGCACCGATTCTCTCTCAACCGGACACGGCCCGTCAGTTCGTCGTTGAAGTGGACGCGTCTGATGTGGGAGTTGGCGCCATCCTGTCGCAGCGATGCTCCACGGACAGTAAACTCCATCCCTGCGCCTACTACTCGTCGCCTTTCGCCTGCGGAGAGGAATTACGATGTGGGTAACCGGGAGCTTCTCGCGGTGAAACTTGCCTTGGAGGAGTGGCGCCACTGGTTGGAGGGGGCGGAGCAACCGTTTATTGTCTGGACTGACCACAAGAATCTTGCTTACGTGCAATCGGCTAGACGTCTCAACTCCCGTCAGGCCAGGTGGGCGTTGTTTTTCGGACGATTCAATTTTTTCCCTGACGTTCCGACCTGGATCTAAGAACGGCAAGGCGGACGCCTTGTCCCGGATGTTCTCCAAGACGGAAGAGAGTGGGTCCAAGACCGAGACAATTCTCCCCCGGAACTGCGTCGTGGGAGCAGTATGTGGAAGATTGAGGAGGAGGTGATGGCGGCCCTTCGGACGCAGCCCGGTCCCGGTAACGGTCCACCCGGGTCGGTTGTTTGTGCCTGAGTCGGTTCGTCCTGCTGTCCTCAAATGGTCCCACGCCAGCAAGATGGCTTGTCACCCTGGCGTGGCTCGGACGATGGCGTTTCTTCGCAGACGCTTTTTGGTGGCTTGCCATGGCCGAGGATACTCGGGGTTTTGTTGCTGCCTGTCCAGTGTGTGCGCAGAATAAGAGTACCAATCGGTCCAGCTCTGGACTACTTCACCCCCCTTCCTATTCCCCGCGACCATGGTCGCATCTGGCCCTGGACTTTGTCACTGGGTTGCCAGCTTCTGAGGGGAACACGGTCGTTCTGACTATCGTGGACAGATTCAGCAAGTTCGCCCACTTTGTGCCAATTGCCAAAGCTTCCTCTGCCTCGGAGACGTCCGAGATCCTGGTTAGGGAGGTTTTCAGGGTCCACGGTTTTCCCAGTGATATCGTTTCCGACCGTGGCCCTCAGTTTACCTCTGCTGTCTGGAAGTCCTTCTGTTTGGCCATTGGAGCTACAGTCAGTCTCACATCTGGTTTTCACCCCCAATCTAATGGTCAGGCGGAGAGAGCCAACCAGAAGATGGAATCCACGCTACGCTGCCTGGTCTCTTCCAACCCCACCTCCTGGGTCTCTCAGTTGCCTTGGGTTGAGTATGCCCACAATACTCTCCCTACATCTGCCACTGGGATGTCTCCCTTCCAGTGCCTGTATGGCTACCAACCTCCCTTGTTCCCTTCTCAGGAGAAGGAGCTCTCAGTGCCTTCTGTTCAGGCCCATATTCGCCGTTGCCACCGGACCTGGCATCGGGCCAGAAAGGCACTCCTTAGAGTTTCGGACCGGTATCAGCTCCAGGCGATCGTCGCCGGATTCCCGCTCCCACCTATACCATCGGAGATAGGGTCTGGTTGGCCACACGGGATCTTCCTTTACGGACTGAGTCTAGGAAGTTGTTACCGAGTTCATTGGTCCGTTTGTGGTGGAGAAGGTGATCAATCCGGTGGCAGTTCGACTCAAACTACCGAGGACGCTCAGAGTCCATCCCACCTTTCATGTCTCCTGCCTCAAGCCTGTTTTCCTCAGTCCTCTGTTGCCTCCTCCGCCTCCTCCTCCTCCTCCTCGGATGATCGGAGGTGGTCCTGCCTACACGGTGCGACGCATCATGGATTCCAGACGGCGGGGCCGGGGTTTCCAGTATCTCGTGGACTGGGAGGGGTATGGTCCTGAAGAGAGGAGTTGGATTCCGCGGCGACAGATCCTAGATGCTGACCTCATTCGTGACTTCTACCGCCTCCATCCTGGCGCTCCGGGAGTCCGCCCGGTGGCGTGTCGGAGGGGGGTACTGTAACGATCCCGGCAGTCTGAGTCGGGTCCTGTCTGTGTACTAGTTTTTCTGCTCGTGATCTCCAGTTTCCCGAGGGTTCTGGAACGCTCCCTGCCTGGTTGCCGGGCAACGTTGCTAGGCGGGAGCTCTCTTGATTTCCGCACCTGCATCCCATCAGCAATCTGCACACCTGGTCCTGATCATCACCCTTCTTAGGCTCTGGCCTAACATCCATTCCCTGCCGGATCGTTAGCCATGAACAGTATGTTTATCAGCGGATCAGTCTTAGAGCTTAGAGCATTAGTTTTGTTGTTTTGCACCTTGTTTGCTTGTTGTATGCTTACCTCCGTTTTGTTCTCCCTGCAGTCACTCGTCCGGAACCTTCACCCAACCTCTGCCTGATGGTCGGCGGCTGCCGAGCCATCATTGGACCAACTACTGCACCCTCAACAACTCATCCACGCCGCCCGCTCTGTTCCCTGGATTATTCAGCAGCACTCGTGGATCAGTTAAATAAACACTCACCTTTGACACCACTTACCTTGTCCTGGTCTGCTTCTGGGTTCTGGCTTAGTAAACCGTGACAATGAATCTGTTTGCCACTTGGTCCCATGTGGCTCAGTTAGTAGAGCATGGCACTTGCAATGCCAGGGTTGTGGGTTCGATTCCCATGGGGGACCAGTACAAACAAAATATGAAAATGTATGCACTCACTACTGTATGTCGCTCTGGATAAGAGCGTATGCTAAATGACTTAAATGTCGAATGAGAGCAGAGCTGTAGCGGTTGTTGCTTCTATCTCAGCCCCAGCCTGACCAAAGGGCCAGCATCCAGATTGACTGAGTGAGGGGAAAAATATGTTGGACACATTCAAACGACGCTCTCACACACCCTCTCATTGACAAGACCCTCTGCTCGCCTGCCAGTTGACATCCCCTCTGTTAATTTGGACCCCGTTCTGCTTTCTCAGTCAACCCCCTCTCCACTACTCTCAAACCTCTTGGTCATTGAGCCCCTCACACACACACACACACACTCTCTTCCATTGAGCAGACCCCATCATCAGCTCTTCCCGGGGCCCTTCAGAGCAGCGTCTCCCCTTTCTCTCTGGGGGTCCGCGGGCTCTTTGTCCGTGCGCCGGCTCACTGCTTTACAATGACTCTCCACTCTATTAAGGTGCGTTCTGCCTGTTAGCGTCGCCAGGGGCAACCGGCCTCCCGCATGGCAGCTATGCAGCGCGGCATTGTGGGCCGGCGGGCCCAAGCAGAGCAGTTGAACCCAGCACTCCTCACACTTGACACCGCATGTGTTTATCTAAAGGGGGGCCATTGTGATGTTTGGATGGGGGGGTGGTAAAGGACGTAAAATCGTGGCTAGAAAGAGAGAGAGGGTGTGAGGAAGAGGGGAGGAGGAGGAGGAGGAGGAGGGGGGTGATACATATTCAACAGCTCAGCTCCTCAGAAGGAGTTGCCTACCCAACACCCCTAACCCCCTCTCCTCCCCCTCTACCCCTCTCCATCCCTCTCTCTCCCCCCTCCTGTGTCCTCTCTCTCCATGCCAGAAAGCAGATGGATTTTGAGTGCTCAGGGAGGAGGCTCCAGCCTGGTTTTATCCAATTAGCAGCCTTGTCAAAATGAATTTATCCTGGGAGGCAGGGGGACAATAGGGCCCTGATGTGGCCCGGGGAACCGGGGAACCCAGGAACCCTGCCTGCACCAGCGCCACAATGAGGCTTTATCAACAGACTCCTAATACCTCTTACCATCTCATACACCTCTCACCATCTCATACACCTCTCACCATCTCATACACCTCTCACCATCTCATACACCTCTCACCATCTCATACACCTCTCACCATCTCATACACCTCTCACCATCTCATACACCTCTCACCATCTCATACACCTCTCACCATCTCATACACCTCTCACCATCTCATACACCTCTCACCATCTCATACACCTCTCACCATCTCATACACCTCTCACCATCTCATACACCTCTCACCATCTCATACACCTCTCACTATCTTTTACTAGTAAACAACATACCGTTTCATACACGTATATGCCCATAGTACTGATGCAACATCTAAGACTCATAAGTACTGCTTGCCATCTACCCATCTCACACAAGAGCAAACTACATACTTATACACCCATACTCACTCATACACTTGACACACATACATACCGATACACACATATTACACCACCCCGTTCACGAAAATGGTTTGCTCCTACAGACAGTGAGTCGTGGTCATGGCTTGCTATATAAAGCAGGCAGACAGGCATCGAGGCATTCAGTTACTGTTAGAATGGGCAAAGCGAGTGACATAATCGACTTTGAGCGTGGTATGATCGTCGGTGCCAGGCGCACCGGTTCCGGCCTCCTGGGCTTTTCATGCACAACACTGTCTAGGGTTTACCGAGAATGGTACAACAAACAAAAAACTTCCAGTCAGCAGCAGTCCTGTGGGAAAAAACAGCTTGTTGATGAGAGGTCCAAGGAGAATGGAAAGAATCTTGCAAGCCAGCAGGCGGGCCACAAACAGGCAAATAATGGTGCAGTACAACAGTGGTGTGCAGAACGGCATCTCGGAACGCACAACACGTTGATCCTTGTCACGGATGGGCTACTGCAGCAGATGACCACACTGGGTTCCACTCCTATCAGCTAAAAACTAAAAGAAGCGGCTCCAGTGGGCACGCGATCACCAACACTGGACAATTGAGGAGTGGAAAAACATTGCCTGGTCCAACGAATCCTGGTTCCTGATGCGTCATGCTGATGGCAGAGTCAGGATTTGGTGTAAGCAGCATGAGTCCATGGCCCCATCCTGCCTGGTGTCAACAGTACAGGCTGCTGGCGGTGGTGTAATGGTGTAGGGAATGTTTTCCTGGCACACATTAGGTCCCTTGATACCAATTGAGCAACGTTTCCATGCCCCGAAGAATTCCGGCTGTTCTGGGGGGTCCGACCCAGTACTAGATGGGTGTAACTAATAAACTGTCACACACAAACTACCCCAACACACCGCTGGAGCACAGACGTCTGGAGCTTATAACATCCACACAGGAGTTTACAAACATACTAACATAGGGACAGATTTACCAAGCCTTGAACTGGGTGCAAAAAATCGATACTGTTACATATCGGGATATTTTTATTGCCGATGTAGCAGTCTTATTTTTGTGCTAGTTGGCTGTACCTGCACCAAAACAGTATTTTTCCTTCATAGCTTGTTCTCCATCTTCTATTTAAATAGGAAGCCAATTTTCTTGCAGCACTTTTATTTCCATGACTGATCAAAACTCGTTTTCTCATGGCTCTCTCTT
>NC_059198.1:22393157-22530657 GCF_020615455.1 Coregonus clupeaformis | reverse complement strand
GTCCTGGAGTGGCCTAGCCAGTCTCCAGACCTTAATCCCATAGAAAATCTGTGGAGGGAGCTGAAGGTTCGAGTTGCCAAACGTCAGCCTCGAAACCTTAATGAATTGGAGAAGATCTGCAAAGAGGAGTGGAACAAAATCCCTCCTGAGATGTGTGCAAACCTGGTGGCCAACTACAAGAAATGTCTGATTGCCAACAAGGGTTTTGCCAGCAAGTACTAAGTCATGTTTTGCAGAGGGGTCAAATACTTATTTCCCTCATTAAAATGCAAATCAATTTATAACATTTTTGACATGCGTTTTTCTGGATTTTTTTGTTGTTATTCTGTCTCTCACTGTTCAAATAAACCTACCATTAAAATTATAGACTGATCATTTCTTTGTCAGTGGGCAAACGTACAAAATCAGCAGGGGATCAAATACTTTTTTCCCTCACTGTATATGTAACTGTATGTGGAGGTTTGTTTATGGCGTTGCCATGGGATCTGTCAGTGGTTTGAGTGGTTGTTGGTTTAGTGGCAGAATAAAATAAGGTGTGTGTGTGTGCCCATTTGTGATTCAGTGGATTCATATTGTTTGTTATGAGTGTCTTAAATCTGTGTATGACCGTCTGACCCCCCTCTCTCTCTCTCTCTCTCTCTCTCTCTCTCTCTCTCTCTCTCTCTCTCTCACCAGGGGGTAGTGTATGGAAGATGTCTGGAACATTAGACTGGACTCCGTGGATGAAAAAGCGACGGGCGCAAGTGCTGTGTGCTCTGGGTGCAGTGCTGCTGTGCTGCCTACAGGGCGGCGCCACTGTCAATGGTGCCACTGGTGAGTAGAGCACTGGTCATAACTAATATCACAGCATCTCAACAGTGAACCAGGGATAGTTAGAGAGATACTAACATCAGATGTAAGGATTCAATCCCATGTAGGTAGGTGGAGAATAGGATAACTTCACACAGTTTGTTATGAATGTCTTAAATATGTGTACGGCCGTGTGACTTAACACTCCCTCTCTCATCCCTCTTCCTCTCTCATCCCTCTTCCTCTCTCATCCCTCTTCCTCTCTCATCCCTCTCTCATCCCTCTTCCTCTCTCATCCCTCTTCCTCTCTCATCCCTCTTCCTCTCTCATCCCTCTCTCATCCCTCTTCCTCTCTCATCCCTCTTCCTCTCTCATCCCTCTCTCATCCCTCTTCCTCTCTCATCCCTCTCTCTCAGATGAAGTACCAGTGTTCACAGAGGAGCCTCTGTCGGTTGTCCAGAAGCTAGGGGGAAGAGTGATTCTGAGGTGCAGCGCCCAACCCCACTCGGCCAACATCAGCTGGCGGCTGAACGGGCGCGAGCTGGTTGCCGGGGCTGATGGGGACCTGGGGGTGGTACTGGAGCCTGGCATGCTGCTCGTCCCCGCCCTCACCAACCTCACCCTGGGCAGGTACCAGTGTGTGGCCAGCACCAAAGCAGGGGCTCTAGCCAGTGTGCCTGCCAACGTCACCGCTGCCAGTGAGTTGTTGTTCATGCATTTAAGGTTTATATAACATCCAAACACATTGACACACAAATAAACTGTCATCCTGATGCATAGGTTGCACCACTGTGTGAGTATTTGTGCTAATTTTCAACACTCTCCATACATTGGCTTTAGGTACATAAACAAATCATTATGCCAAGTTATTGGAATTTGGGAAAAACACAGAAAACATTTTTGAAGTGTAGCTGTTGGTTAACCAGTAGGCTGTTTGCAAGGGCAGAGAAGAGGGCTGTTGGTTAACCTGGGGTCGCTGTGAATGGGGCCAGGCCAGGGGAGGGGACCCTGGGGTCGCTGTGAATGGGGCCAGGCCAGGGGAGGGGACCCTGGGGTCGCTGTGAATGGGGCCAGGCCAGGGGAGGGGACCCTGGGGTCGCTGTGAATGGGGCCAGGCCAAGGGAGGGGACCCTGGGGTCGCTGTGAATGGGGCCAGGCCAGGGGAGGGGACCCTGGGGTCGCTGTGAATGGGGCCAGGCCAGGGAGGGGACCCTGGGGTCGCTGTGAATGGGGCCAGGCCAGGGGAGGGGACCCTGGGGTCGCTGTGAATGGGGCCAGGCCAGTGGAGGGGACCCTGGGGTCGCTGTGAATGGGGCCAGGCCAGGGGAGGGGACCCTGGGGTCGCTGTGAATGGGGCCAGGCCAGGGGAGGGGACCCTGGGGTCGCTGTGAATGGGGCCAGGCCAGGGGAGGGGACCCTGGGGTTGCTGTGAATGGGGCCAGGCCAGGGGAGGGGACCCTGGGGTCACTATGAATGGTGCCTCCTCTCTGACTCTCAGCTCTTCTCCCCACCTCCTCACATTCCTGTGGAGTTATGGTCCTGTAATTAGGGAGAGGGCTGCTTTTCTTGTGAGGGGAAGATAAGGATGTGTGTGTGTGTGTGTGTGAGAGAGAGAGAGAGAGAGAGAGAGAGAGAGAGAGAGAGAGAGAGAGAGAGAGAGAGAGAGAGAGAGAGAGAGAGAGAGAGAGAGAGAGAGAGAGAGAGAGAGAGAGAGAGAGAGAGAGAGAGAGAGAGAGAGAGAGAGAGAGGGGCAAGAAAATAGAAAGGGCAAGAAAATAGAAAGGGCAAGAATAATGGACATAGAGGAATAGATAGGTAATGTTTAGTGAGGTTGTGTGTTAAGCCTTTGTGAGGTTGTGTGTTAGATCTTTGTGAGGTTGGATGTTAGGCCTTTGTGAGGTTGTGTGTTAGACCTGTGTGAGGTTGTGTGTTAGACCTGTGTGAGGTTGTGTGTTAGACCTGTGTGAGGTTGTGTGTTAGACCTGTGTGAGGTTGTGTGTTAGACCTGTGTGAGGTTGTGTGTTAGACCTGTGTGAGGTTGTGTGTTAGGCCTGTGTTTGTAACTGTATGTGAGTGTGTGATGTTTTGCGAGGTTGGCTCTGGTGTTTTGTAAGTGGATGTTTTTTGTGAGTGTGTGACTGTGTGTATAGTTTTTAGAGAGTGGGTGTGTAGTGTTTTCATATAGTGTGTGAGCTGTGTTGAGAAACAGGAGGTGTTTTTAGGCAAGTTGAGACAGGATCCCCTCACAAGATGAGAGGTGATGTCACAGTCTCCCTCTCCACCTCCTCACATCTCTCTCTCTCTCTCTCTCTCTCTCTCTCTCTCTCTCTCTCTCTCTCTCTCTCTCTCTCTCTCTCTCTCTCTCTCTCTCTCTCTCTCTCTCTCTCTCCCCTCTCATTCTCTCTCTTCCCCCCTCTCATTCTCTCTCTTCCCCTCTCATTCTCTCTCTTTCCCCCTCTCATTCTCTCTCTTCCCCCCTCTCATTCTCTCTCTTCCCCCCTCTCATTCTCTCTCTTCCCCCACTCTCATTCTCTCTCTTCCACCCTCTCATTCTCTCTCTTCCCTCATTCTCTCTCTTTCCCCCTCTCACTCTCTCTCTTCCCCCCTCTCATTCTCTCTTCCCCCTCTCATTCTCTCTTCCCTCCCTCTCATTCTCTCTTCCCCCACTCTCATTCTCTCTCTTCCCCCCTCATTCTCTATCACTCCTCACTCTCTCTCGTTCCCTCTGTTACTTTCTTTTTTTCTCTGTCATTCCTGCTGAGTGTTGGGTGTCAGGAGTGTTTGTGTCTCTGTGTGTATCAGTCAGTGTGTGTGTGCGTGTGTGTGTGTGCTCAAACTTCCTCCATGCAGCATTAGATGTAATTGATAAATGTACACTGAGTGTACAAAACATTATGAACATTATGCTCTTTCCATGACATAGACTGACCAGGTGAATCCAGGTGAAAGCTATGATCCCTTATTGATGTCACTTGTTAAATCCACTTCAAATCAGTGTAGATGAAGGGGAGGAGACAGGTTGAAGAAGGATTTTTAAGTCTTGAGACAATTGAGACATGGATTGTGTATGTGTGCCATTCAGAGGGTGAATGGGCAAGACAAGAGAGTTAAGTGCCTTTGAGCGGGGTATGGTAGTAGGTGCCAGGCGCACCGGTTTGAGTGTGTCAAGAACTGCAACGCTGCTGGGTTTTTCATGCTCAAGTTTCCCATGTGTATCAAGAATGGTCCACCACCCAAATGACATCCAGCCACCTTGACACAACTGTGGGAAGCATTGGAGTCAACATCGGCCAGCCTCGCTGTGGAACGCTTTCAATACCTTGTAGAGTCGATGCCCAGACGAATTGAGGCTGTTCTGAGGGCAAACGGAAGGGGGGTGCAACTCAATATTAGGAAGGTGTTCCTAATGTTTTGTACGCTCAGTGTATATGGTATGAGGCATAACATAGGGATGTATGTTCATATGGAGCTCCCCGACCCCCCCAGCCTCAAGGCCTTTCTAATTGAATAAAGCCCCTCTCTCTCAGTACCTCCACCAACCCGAGTAATAAATCCTCAGGGAGTGTGTGTAGACTGTAGAGTAATAGATCCTCAGGGAGAGTGTGTAGACTGTAGAGTAATAGATCCTCAGGGAGAGTGTGTAGACTATAGAGAAATAGATCATCAGGGAGAGTGTGTAGACTGTAGAGTAATAAATCCTCAGGGAGTGTGTGTAGACTGTAGAGTAATAGATCCTCAGGGAGAGTGTGTAGACTGTAGAGTAATAGATCCTCAGGGAGAGTGTGTAGACTATAGAGAAATAGATCATCAGGGAGAGTGTGTAGACTGTAGAGTAATAAATCCTCAGGGAGTGTGTGTAGACTGTAGAGTAATAGATCCTCAGGGAGAGTGTGTAGACTGTAGAGAAATAATTCCTCAGGGAGAGTGTGTAGACTATAGAGAAATAGATCATCAGGGAGAGTGTGTAGACTGTAGAGAAATAGATCCTCGGGGAGAGTGTGTAGACTGTAGAGGAATAAATCCTCAGGGAGAGTGTGTAGACTATAGAGAAATAGATCATCAGGGAGAGTGTGTAGACTGTAGAGAAATAGATCCTCGGAGAGAGTGTGTAGACTGTAGAGTAATAAATCCTCAGGGAGAGTGTGTAGACTATAGAGAAATAGATCATCAGGGAGAGTGTGTAGACTGTAGAGGAATAGATCCTCAGGGAGAGTGTGTAGACTGTAGAGAAATAGATCCTCAGGGAGAGTGTGTAGACTGTAGAGAAATAGATCCTCAGGGAGAGTGTGTAGACTGTAGAGAAATAGATCCTCAGGGAGAGTGTGTAGACTGTAGAGAAATAGATCCTCAGGGAGAGTGTGTAGACTGTAGAGTAATAGATCCTCAGGGAGAGTGTGTAGACTGTAGAGTAATAAATCCTCAGGGAGAGTGTGTAGACTGTAGAGAAATAGATCCTCAGGGAGAGTGTGTAGACTGTAGAGAAATAGATCCTCAGGGAGAGTGTGTAGACTGTAGAGAAATAGATCCTCAGGGAGAGTGTGTAGACTGTAGAGTAATAAATCCTCAGGGAGAGTGTGTGTGTGTGTGTGTGTGTGTGTGTGTGTGTGTGTGTGCATGAATGTTTATCTGTGTGTATGCACTGTTTGTGTGTGTGTATTTCTGCATATGTGTAGGGAGGGAAACATTGTCTCCTGGCTCCATCCTTGCGGCCCATAACTCTTTTCCTCCTGGTCTGGTGTGTGTTTGGGCCCTGGTCCCCCTCCCTGCCCTCCCTGGCTTCCCTGGTCCTTCCTGGCTTCCCTGACTTCCCTGAACCTCCATGACCCCCCCAACACGCCCTGGCTTCCCTGGCTTCCCTGACTTCCATGACCCTCCCTGCCCCCCAACACGCCCTGGCTTCCCTGCCCCCCCAACACGCCCTGGCTTCCCTGCTCCCCCTCCCTGTTATCTAACTCTGAAGAATCTTTCTGCGCTCTCTCCCACTGGGACCAAGCTGTTTTAACATTATTTAAAACTCCTTGCTTGAATTCCTTTGTGGACAACCAACCTCCCCCTAACAGACAGACAGATGGAGAGGCCCCCAGAACACAGAGTATATATCTATTTTCCCTAACCCGTACCCTTACCCTAACCTTAACCTTAAAACCTTAACCTAACCCTAGCTCCTAACCCTAACCCTAAAACTAACCGTAGCTCCTAACCCTAAACCTAATTTTAACCCTAACACGAATTCTAACCTTAACCCTAAAACCCCTACAAATAGCATTTGACATTGTGGGGACCAACATTTTTTTTTTACTATTCTTGTCAACACACACACACACACACACACACACACACACACACACACACACACACACACACACACACACACAGTGTTCCTACTGCCCCCTACCTCTGCACATAAAGATGATGGATGTGGAGTCTGTCTTAAAGTATTTAGAGGTCAGAGGTCAGCTCCACTTTATAAATACCATCAATCATGCTAGTCCAGCATCCCACTCACACAGGGACAGCAGCATACATACACATGCTAGTGGGAACACACACAGACTTGCATACATGTGCAGGAGGAGTACTTACATACAGACACATAAACACACCCAAACAGGAACCCATACACACCAATTCATGTAATTCTGTCCTTGAGCTGGTGTGGTCTATTAATGTTCTGTATTATGTCATGTTTCATGTTCTGTGTGGACCCCAGGAAGAGAAGCTTCTGCTATAGTAACAGCTAATGGGGATCCTAATAAATACTAAATACACACTTACACACACCTGAACTAAGTAAACATACTTAACCCAAACAAATACTGACTGTGCCGTCACTGCACACACACACTCCATACACACACACTCTATACACACACACACATACACACATATTCCATACACACATACTCCATACACACACACACACACACACACACACACACATACACAAATACTCCATACATTCATAAACAATGCTCTGAATGTACTGAGCGCTAACACACGTTATTCATAAACAGTTGTTCTACAGTTATTCATAAACAGTTGTTCTACAGTTATTCATAAACAGTTGTTCTACAGTTATTCATAAACAGTTGTTCTACAGTTATTCATAAACAGTTGTTCTACAGTTATTCATAAACAGTTGTTCTACAGTTATTCATAAACAGTTGTTCTACAGTTATTCATAAACAGTTGTTCTACAGTTATTCATAAACAGTTGTTCTACAGTTATTCATAAACAGTTGTTCTACAGTTATTCATAAACAGTTTTTCAACAGTTATTTATAAACAGTTGTTCTACAGTTATTCATAAACAGTTGTTCTACAGTTATTCATAAACAGTTGTTCAACAGTTATTCATAAACAGTTGTTCTACAGTTATTCCTATATAGTTGTTCTACAGTTATTCACAAACAGTTGTTCTACAGTTATTCATAAACAGTTGTTCTACAGTTATTCCTATATAGTTGTTCTATATTTATTCCTATATAGTTGTTCTACAGTTATTCATATACTCTGTCACTTACACAGTCTTTGTCTTTTGTCTTTCAGTCACTCACCTGAGAGACAAACACAGGGCAGGTCAGTGGAAGAATGCAGGGATAGGTGTGGGGAGTAGGGGTTAAAGGTGTAGTTGGAGGAATTTAGTAGAGGCTAGGGGGAGGGGGGAGGAGAAGGGGGGTAGCTGTAAAAACAGGGCCTGATTGATTTAGCAAATGGAGCATCACACAATCTCTCTTTTAGACACCACCCCTGTCCAGACACACACACAGACACAGACACACAGACACACACACACACACACACACAGACACACACACACACACACACACACACACACACACACACACACACACACACACACACACACACACACACACACACACACACACACACACACACACACACACACACACACAAACACACACACTACTCAGCATGACAGGTTCTGTGCTTCTCATCCCTCTTGGAATAGGGGTTGGAAGGGGGTCGAGTGGAGGTGGGGGGGCACACCGTCAAGGCCAACCCCTGTAGCTCCCCTCTCCTATTTAAACTTCCCCCAGAAAGCCACAAGCACACACACACTGCCTGCACGGGGAATAGATCAGACATGAAAAAACATCATGCATTCTCAGTCACCCACGTTAAAGGTGTATGCTCAGCATCTAAAGTGAATCACTATTGTGTTTATATCAGTAGATGCCTTAACTGTGGCCTTAACTAAGCTGTGTTCATCTACATTGAAGTGTATTCAACAGAATATGGTTGTCTAGTCGGTTCACTGTGTATGAGTGGCTTTGTTACTTCTGTTTTGCCAAAGAGTTGAGCGGTCCAAGAATAACAACCAGCCGTGCACCTCTGAAAATAATGGAGCGCCGCCATCTTTGTGAAACAGAATAAATCAACAGAGACTGGTGGACATTTAATTAGGTTAGGGGGTTGTATTTTTGTTTAATTTCACCGCTGGACTGCCTCTAGCATACACTACAGCTCTGATCATTTGTTATGTTGAATGTTCCCCCTTTCCCCCCTCCATCTTTAGACTTCTCTATTTTTCTCCCACTCCCTATTAAACTGTTTTCTTTCTTTCTCTCCCTCGTATGTCTCTCTCTTTCTCTCTCTCACCCCCCCTCTCTCTCTCTTCCCCCCTTCTCTCTCTCTCCCCCAACACTTAAATATCCTCCACTCTACTCCCCCACTCAGACATCAGTGTTCTAAAGTCTAGCAGTGCTATTTCCTCCCATTCCAAACTGGTTGTTCTTTCCCTGAAACTCTAGAGGCAGGCCACCTCTCACCTCTGACCTCTGGTCCAGCCCCTGCGGCCCCCTCTGAGGGGGGTGAGGGGTTAGGGGTCAGCCCAGTGTCTGTGCTGTGCAGACTGTGTGTCTGCGGGACAGAGTGGGAGCACATGGCCCTCCAGTAATCCCTCTCCAGTTTCCCACAGTAACCAACCACTAACCAGGCAGGCCCTCAGTCTCTGTCCCACAGTCAGCCCGCTGCTCAGCTCTGCTCTGACATACACCCTGCTCTATTCATAGAAGTAGAATTAATCAAACAGTCTAGAATGGTACAGCCCAATATGGCCACCGAACTGGTCCATTTGTAGTGTTATAGATTATTGCCTTGAATTGGAATGTCAATTTTAGTAGTTCCCATCTTCCCATTCTATAGTTATTGTGCAGTCATACTGCTCCAGATTGATGGACTACAGACTGGAGCAATTACACAGGCTGGCTGGGTTGAGGAAGCAAATGTGTGTATATTCTGCAATTGTGTTTATGGGAGAGCTTCTGTGGTGCTCTGACATGGTTGGAGCTGCTCAATGCTGGGACATGTTTATTTGTCTCTGTGTGTAGTAGTGTCTCTCCTGTCCTCTGTCTATGTGTGTGATAGTGTCTCTCCTGTCCTCTGTCTCTGTGTGTGGTAGTGTCTCTCCTGACCTCTGTCTCTGTGTGTGGTAGTGTCTCTCCTGTCCTCTGTCTCTGTGTGTGGTAGTGTCTCTCCTGTCCTCTGTCTCTGTGTGTGGTAGTGTCTCTCCTGTCCTCTGTCTCTGTGTGTGGTAGTGTCTCTCCTGACCTCTGTCTCTGTGTGTGGTAGTGTCTCTCCTGTCCTCTGTCTCTGTGTGTGGTAGTGTCTCCTGACCTCTGTCTCTATGTGTGGTAGTGTCTCTCCTGTCCTCTGTCTCTGTGTGTGGTAGTGTCTCCTGTCCTCTGTCTCTGTGTGTGGTAGTGTCTCTCCTGTCCTCTGTCTCTGTGTGTGGTAGTGTCTCTCCTGTCCTCTGTCTCTGTGTGTGGTAGTGTCTCTCCTGTCCTCTGTCTCCGTGTGTGGTAGTGTCTCTCCTGTCCTCTGTCTCTGTGTGTGGTAGTGTCTCTCCTGTCCTCTGTCTCTGTGTGTGGTAGTGTCTCTCCTGTCCTCTGTCTCTGTGTGGTAGTGTCTCTCCTGTCCTCTGTCTCTGTGTGTGGTAGTGTCTCTCCTGTCCTCTGTCACTGTGTGTGGTAGTGTCTCTCCTGTCCTCTGTCTCTGTGTGTGGTAGTGTCTCTCCTGTCCTCTGTCTCTGTGTGTGGTAGTGTCTCTCCTGTCCTCTGTCTCTGTGTGTGGTAGTGTCTCTCCTGTCCTCTGTCTCTGTGTGTGGTAGTGTCTCTCCTGACCTCTGTCTCGTCCTCCCTGTATCTCAGAGCTGCGTGACTTTGAACAAGACGACCAGCAGGACATTGAGGTGGATGAGGGGAACACGGCTGTGATCGTGTGTCATCTCCCTGAGAGCCAGCCCAAGGCCCAGGTCCGCTACAGTGTCAAACAGGAGTGGCTCGAGACCTCCAAAGGTATGGATCTATCATTCTGTTACAGGCCTATTCTCTTTCCCTCTCTAGTTTGCATTCTATCCCTCTCTCACTTCCTCTCTCTCTTTCTCCCTCAAGCAATCTCTCTCCTTGTACGGTCACTCTATTGTCATTAGTACTTTCTCTCTCTCTTTCGCTACTCCTCTCTTTATCTCTCTCTGTTCTTCTCATTAGTACTTTCCTCTCTCTCTCTCTCTCTCTCTCTCTTTCACTATCTCTTTCCCTGGATTACTGGAATGCTGTATCTATCCCAGCTATCTGGCCCATCATAAAACTGCAGATAAGGCAGTTAACTGGGGAATGTTGAAACATGGGAATACTCTTGTTTATTTTGCAACCATTTATTTCTTGAGTTCTTTGAGAAAAAAAGGCCCTCTCTGTGGCTGATATGTTGATGGCTGGGAGCAGTAGGAAGGGATGTGTGGCTTGTCAGAGAGAGAGGGAAATGAAAACCACGTTGAGGAGAGTTCACTGGCTGGCTCTCAGTGAGACACCAGGATGCCACCATGTGGCTGGTGCTGACAGTGCACTCTGTTGTTGAAAGAGACTGCTGTAGGCCTAAATCAAATCAAATCCAAAAACAAAATGTTATTGCGGGTGTAGCGAAATGCTTGTGTTCCTAGCTCCAACAGTGCAGTAGTATTTAACAATTCACTACAATGCACACAAATCTAAAAGTAAAAGAATGGAATTAAGAAATATATAAATATTAGTATGAGCAATTTCGGAGTCCGAAGTATAAATATATATATATACACTACCAGTCAAAAGTTTGTACACACCTACTCATTCAAGGGTTTTTCTTTATTTTTTACAATTTTTTACATTGTAGAATAAATAAACTATGAAATAACACATATGGAATCATGTCGTAACCAAAAAAGTGTTAAACAAATCAAAATATATTTCATATTTGAGATTCTTTAAATAGCCACCCTTTGCCTTGATGACAGCTTTGCACACTCTTTGTTCTTTGTTTCTAGTCATTTTGAGCCTGTAATCAAACCCACAATTGCTGATGCTCCAGATACTCAACTAGTCTCAAGAAGGCCAGTTTTACTGCCTCTTTAATCAGCACAACAGTGTTCAGCTGTGCTAACATAATTGCAAAAGGGTTTTCTAATGATCAATTAGCCTTTTAAAAGGATAAACTTGGATTAGCAAACACAATGTGCCAATGGAACACAGGACTGATGGTTGCTGATAATGGGCCTCTGTAATATGTAGATATTCCATAAAAAATCTGCCGTTTCCAGCTACAATAGCCATTTACAACATTAACAATGTCTACACTGTATTTCTGATCAATTGCTTTTCTTTCGAAAACAAGGACATTTCTTTCGAAAACAAGGACCCCAAACTTTTGAACGGTAGTGTATATACAAAAGTATGTGGACACCCCTTCAAATTAGTGGATTCTGCTATTTCAGCCACACCCGTTGCTGACAGGTGTATAAAATTGAGCACACTGACATGCAATCTCCATAGACAAACATTGGCAGTAGAATGGCCTTACTGAAGAGCTCAGTTAATTTCAACGTGGCGCCGTCATAGGATGCCACCTTTCCAACAAGTCAGTTCGTCAAATTTCTGCCGTGCTAGAGCTGCCCCGGTCAACTGTAAGTGCTGTTATTGTGAAGTGGAATGTCTAGGAGCAACAATGGCTCAGCCGCGAAGTGGTAGGCCACACAAGCTCACAGAACGGGACTGTCGAGTGCTGAAGCGAAATCGTCTGTCCTCGGTTGCAACACTCACTACCGAGTACCAAACTGCCTCTGGAAGCACGTCAGCACAATAACTGTTTGTCGAGAGCTTCATGAAATGGGTTTCCATGGCCAAGCAGCCGCACACAAGCTTAAGATCACCATGCGCAATGCCAAGCGTCGGCTGGAGTGGTGTAAAGCTCGCCACCATTGGACTCTGGAGCAGTGGAAACGCATTCTCTGGAGTGATGAATCACGCTTCACCATCTGGCAGTCAGACGGACAAATCTGGGTTTGGCGGATGCCAGGAGAATGCTACCTGCCCCAATGCATAGTGCCAACTGTAAAGTTTGGTGGAGGAGGAATAATGGTCTGGGGCTGTTTTTCATGGTACGGGCTAGGCCCCTTAGCTCCAGTGAAGGGAGATCATAACGCTACAGCATACAATGACATACTAGACGATTCTGTGCTTCCAACTTTGTGGCAGCAGTTTGGGGAAGGCCCTTTCCTGTTTCACCTTGGCAATGCCCCTGTGCACAAAGCGAGGTCCATAAGGAAATGGTTTGTCGAGATCGGTGTGGAAGAACTTGACTGGCCTGCACAGAGCCCTGAGCTCAACCCTATCGAACACCTTTGGGATGAATTGGAACGACGACTGCGAGCCAGGCCTACTCGCCCACCATCAGTGCCCGACCTCACTAATGCTCTTGTGGCTGAATGGAAGCAATTCCCCGCAGCAACATCTAGTGGAAAGCCTTCCCAGAAGAGTAGGGGCTGTTATAGCAGCAAAGGGGGATACCAATTCCATATTAATGCCCATGATTTTGGAATGAGATGTTCGACGAGCAGGTGTCCACATACCTTTGGTCATGTAGTGTATATATGTGATGGTATGTATAGACATTGTGGACTGTATGTGGATAGAATATTTAGTATATCTGTAGAACACGTGGATAGAATAGTATATGTCCAGCAATAGTTGAATAGGATGGACTTGACTAGAATACAGTGTATACATATGAAATGAGTACAACAGTAAGTAAACATTATTAAAGTGACCAGTGTTCCATTATTAAAGTGGCCAGTGTTCCATTATTAAAGTGACCAGTGTTCCATTATTAAAGTGACCAGTGTTCCATGTCTATGTACATAGGGCAGCAGCCTCTAAGGTGCAGGGATGCGTAACCGGGTGGTAGCCGGCTAGTGACAGTGACTAAGTTCAGGGCAGGGTACTTGGCGGAGGCCGGCTAGTGGTGACTATTTAACAGTCTGATGGCCTGGAGGTAGAAGCTGTTTTTCAGTCTCTCGGTCCCAGCTTTAATGGTTAAGCCTGCTCAGGTTACTCAAGTTACTATTATTTTGGCGTCACTTTTATTCTAAATAAGAATATAATATGTTTCTAAACACTTCTACATTAATGTGGATGCTACCAAGGTTACGGATAATCCTGAATGAATCGTGAATAATGATGAGTGAGAAAGTTAGACGCACAAATATCATACCCCCAAGACATGCTAACCTCTCACCATTACAATAACAGGGGAGGTTAGCATTTTTGGGAGGGGTATGACAACTCATCATTATTCACGATTCATTCAGGATTATCCGTAACCTTGGTAGCATCCACATTAATGTAGAAGTGTTTACCTATTCTATTCTTATTTACAATAAAAGTGACTCCAAAATGAGCCAATACATTATTTACCATTCATTTCTATAGGACACAAAATAATCTGAAACACAACCAAAACAAACAGAAAATGCATCCAACAAGCTTGTAGAGTCGCAAGCTTGATGCAGTCATTGCGTGCTATGAATATGGGACCAAATACTTTTTACTACTTTAATACACATATAAGTGGATTTGTCCCAATACTTTTGGTCCCCTTAAATGGGTGGACTATGTTCAAAAGGTGCTGGAATTTCTAAACGGTTCTCCTGATATGGATGAAAATACCCTCAAATTAAAGCTGACAGCACTTTAACCTCATAGTCATTGTATAATTTCAAATCCAAAGTGCTGGAGTACAGAGCCAAAACAACAACAAAAAATGCCACTGTCCCAATACTTTTGGAGCTCTGTACATGGCTTGCCCTGTCCATGCCCAAGGATTACAGCCACAGAACTGTCTCTCAGATCAGTTGTAATGGCCATGGCCTTCCACTACCCAGTACCCACCCAGTGCAGCCTCAATGCTAAAAACCTCCCCCTGTCTGTCTGTCTGTGTGTCAACAGGGAACTACCTGATCATGCCATCAGGGAACCTGCAGATAGCCAACGCCACTCTGGATGACGAGGGGCCTTACAAGTGTGCTGCCTACAACCCTGTCACACAGGAGGTCAAGACCTCCACCTCCACTGACCGGCTGCGCATACGCCGTGAGTCACCATGACCAAACACGACCAAACCCTTATTATGAGCATGATAAAGTGATGTGATTTGTAACATTGAAATACCTCTTAATAAGATGAGAACAAGGCCAGTCAGATTTAATTGATAAATAACCCAGTGATTAAACACAGTTCCCGCTCACCCCTTCCTTCCCTCTCTCTCTCTCTCTCTCTCTCTCTCTCTTTCCTCCCTCTAGGTTCGACATCAGAGGCAGCCCGTATCATCTACCCCCCAGTGTCTCGCTCCATCATGGTCACTAAGGGACAGCGTCTGGTTCTGGAATGTGTGGCCAGCGGCATTCCCACCCCGCAGGTCACATGGGCCAAGGATGGCCAGGACCTGCGTTTCCATAACAACACACGCTTTCTGCTCAGCAACCTGCTGATTGACGCGGCGGGCGAGGGTGACTCGGGGACGTATGAGTGTCACGCTGCCAACGGCATCGGATCGGAGAGCGCCGCTACCGTGTTGTATGACGTGCTGGTGTTCGGTGAGTAGGACCAACCTGTGTGTGTAAAAACAATAATGGCCGCACTTTGGGTTCAGTAGGATGATACTAAGATGAGGTGTTGTGGATGTTTCTGTTCCTCTGAAGGCCCTGTGTGATGACATATTAAGAGTTCTGAAAGGATTTGAAACAGAGTTACTGTAGTAATGAGGTGGGGTTAACTTGGCTTATGGACTCGCTCCATTTTAGGGTTTTTTCGTGAGGAGAGTTTTGTCTGCGTCACAGACTTGATGATTAGACTGACTCCCGTTTGGCGAAGTGAGAGAAGAGTGGGCGCTGTGTGTGTGTGTGTGAGCTTGGCAGAGCCTTGTTGGGGAATATAAAGGACAGGGTTGTGTTATTTTATTTATTTATTTGGAGACTTGATTGAGCAGGACAGGGTTATGGATGACTGTTTTTACAGTGATTCAGTGCGAGTTTGGGTTGTGTGCTCGTCTCGTAGCAGCTGGCACTAATTAAAGTGTGAGGGCTGCTGAAGTGGTAATGACTTCTGCCTCTTCATGACCAGCCAACCATCAACTGACTGGCTTGGCCTTTCTCTGCACGGCATTGCCTCACTCACACACACACACAAATATACATGAACACACACACCGGCATGCACACCCATACAGACATAATTAATTAAGACTTAATAATAATAATATGCCATTTAGCAGACGCTTTTATCCAAAGCAACTTAGTCATGTGTGCATACATTTTTACGTATGGGTGGTCCCGGGGATTGAACCCACTACCTTGGCGTTCCAAGCGCCGTGCTCTACCAGCTGAGCTACAGAGGACCATCAATCTCACTCCCACACACCCATACTTAATTAAGACTTAATCAAGCTCACTCCCACACAGTCACTCACAATCAGCCATATATATTCTAGACATTACCTTACATTATACTCACTGACACACAAACAAACCATCTCTCTCTGCATGCTGGGAATTGTATGAGCGAGTGCCAGTGTTGTCTGGAGTTAGATCGCCTGTGTTTTCTTTCTTGTTGTCTTTTCTTGGTGGTTTTCCTTTTTCTATGCATGATTAAGGTTATTATAATTTTTTTAGTGATAGAATTAGGTATATTGTATTTCTTGCTTGTCATGATTTAACTGGATTTGAACCCAAATGCAGACAACTACACCGAGCCAGAGAAGGTTTAACAGGTTTATTTACAAAGTTCAATTTGTCCAGGTTTCCAATAATAGGTGTTGTGTCAATTCCTGACTACAAGCTATACCGAGCACTCAAGCCTAAATCCACCCAGGGTGCTCAAAGCACTCCCAACCTGCAGGGGCAACCATGCAACCGGAGCTGTTGAAACCAACCACCAGGAAGTGCTCTGGGGACCATATTAACGTGCGCACCCACAAGCAGTGCATGTGCATGGCACCGAAATGTTTGGTAAAAGCTTACTTGGCTCTCACTCATTCCTGAGAAGAGATACCAATGACCACAGCTCCTGATCATCCAAAGACGCAACTGGTAGGACAGAATGTGTTGTGAATTCATGCTTCTATATGCCCTTTTGGTTTGGTTGTAACATACAATACAATACAATTATTAATTAAATTAAATAGTGAAGACTTCATTATGTGAACGTAGAACTTGACAGTAACGTTACTATAATCATGTGTATTGTTAAATGTTTAATTAGGATATTGATATTTAATTATTAACTTGCAATGATCCTAGGTTAATCTAAATGATGAAATGATTGTTTGGTTAGGTTGAGGATTCAGTAACATTAGTTTATGCTTATTTTTGAGAAAGTGGAATTGAGAGTTATTTGTAACTAATCCATGGGTTTTGTTTGTGTGTTTTGAAGGTTATCAACCTATTCTGTTCCACCTTTATGACAATAAAAAATCATAAAGTGAACAGTTTTGAGTTGTCCTTTGCGTTCATCAAGGATAAAGCCGTTTTCAAGTTTGGGCAGAGCTGTGGTCAGCCAAAAATCACGCATAACTTGACAGTTGATAACCAGCGCGGCAGTGAAGACGAGGATCAAAGGGCTGAAGTCAAGCTGTCGACGCAAAGGAAGAATTGCCTGTGAAACTCTACACCATGGCCAAGGAAACTTTTGGGAAAACAGTCAAGCAACTGAAGCAAGAGCGGACCTTAGCCAAATCTGCTTTCACCAGACAAGCGAACTACCTGAGTAAAGCTGCAGCTGGTATGATTAAGCATGAACTACAAGAGGAGTTCAGGAAGAGCAAGTCCAGGTTTACAGGGAGGGTAACAGATCCAGGTTCAGAGCAGGAGTGGTACCGTAACGTCCTAGTGTCCGTGGTGAGTCCAAAAGGGAGGTCCGGTAGTGGAAAGCAGGATGGTGGTGGCAGGAGTGAAGCGGAGGCAGGTTCCAATAATCTGTGGCACAGGAGAAAAGTAACTAGAACGGGCCAAAAACACAAAGGCAGAAAAAAAGCAGGTTGCGTCAACAGCGAAACTAACATGGTCGTCTTGACTATGATCTGACGATGAGTGGCAAGTTTGACCGGGTCTTTAAGGCTGAGGTGATTATGGTGAATGAGCTGCAGCTGGAACCCTGACTCCCGCACACCAGACTTCACTCCTGCAATCAAGGACAGACAGAGGGGAGGGGGAGAGCAGAGAGAGAGCTACCTAGCAGCAGTAGGCCTAACATTGCTATGAAAATGTTGCTTATGCGTCGAGGATGAATAAAGCGGTGGTGGTTTTTCTTAAAGAAGAGCGTCTTGTCGATCAGATGGTTGAGCATGGCGTACTTCTTAAATGTATGTTTATTCAAGTTACGCCGCTTTTTTCTCTGTCAAAAAGGGTAACAATTTCGAAAGTACCGAGTTATTGGAGCGCGAGTTACTGCGGTTTGCAAGTTTGGGAAGTTTGCAAGTTCAATTAAGATTGCCCCGTTGGGTTGCAAACACCCGGCTCTGAAACAGGTTATGTCGTTTCGGCGACAGATGTTTGTTTTTGGACTCACCGAAGCAGACTTTGGAGTTATCGTTTAAAGTCAAGTATGATAACAGACTGTATATGGCTTATGCTAGTACGGGTAGTCAACCGTGTTTTGAGTGTGGGGATGTTGGCCATAAGCGACATGCTTGCCCGAAAGGGAGAAGGTGGAGGGCGGGACGCTGGTGGTCCTCATAACGTCTGGGCCCACTGATGTAGGGAGGGTCAGATTTTATTGGTCAAGGCGGATGTTATGTTTTTTTCTTTTGTGGAATGTTTATGCTCCTAATGAGGGTACAGAGCGTATTTCTGTATTTGATCAAATAAAGGAAACCAAAAGACAGTGTGACCAAGAGGGGTGTATGGTTTTAGAGGGGGACTGGAACTGTACAGTGGATTTTACTGTTGATCGCACTGCTGAAGAACCTCACCTGCGGTCAGCTACTTGTCTGTCTGGTCTATTCACTTTCTGATGTGTGGAGAGGAAGAAATGCAAAAGTTAGGCAGTACACTACTGGTCAAAAGTTTTAGAACACCTACTCATTCAAGGGTTTTTCTTTATTTTTGCTATTTTCTACATTGTAGAATAATAGTGAAGACATAAAAACTATGAAATAACACGTTGAATCATGTAGTAACCAAAAAAGTGTTAAACAAATCAAAATATATTTGAGATTTGAGATTCTTCAAATAGCCACCCTTTGCCTTGATCAGAGCTTTGCACACTCTTGGCATTCTCTCAACCAGCTTCACCTGGAATGCTTTTCCAACAGTCTTGAAGGAGTTCCCACATATGCTGAGCACTTGTTGGCTGCTTTTCCTGAGGTCCGACTCATCCCAAACCATCTCAATTTGGTTGAGGTCAGGGGATAGTGGAGGCCAGGTCATCTGATGCAGCACTCCATCACTCTCCTTCTTGGTAAAATAGCCCTTACACAGCCTGGAGGTGTGTTGGGTCATTGTCCTGTTGAAAAACAAATGATAGTCCCACTAAGCCAAAACCAGATGGGATGGCATATCGCTACAGAATGTTGTGGTAGCCATGCTGGTTAAGTGTGCCTTGAATTCTAAGTAAATCACAGACTGTGTCACCAGCAAAGCACCCCAACACCATAACACCTCCTCTTCCATGCTTTACGGTGGGAAATACACATGCGAAGATCATCCGTTCACCCACACCGCGTCTCACAAAGACACGGCGGTTGGAACCAAAAATCTCCAATTTGGACTCCAGACCAAAGGATACATTTCCACCGGTCTAATGTCCATTGCTTGTGTTTCTTGGCTCAAGCAGGTCTCTTCTTCTTATTGGTGTCCTTTAGTAGTGGTTTCTTTGCAGCAATCGACCATGAAGGCCTGATTCACACAGTCTCCTCTGAACAGTTGATGTTGAGATGTGTCTGTTACTTGAACTCTGTGAAGCATTTATTTGGGCTGTAATTTCTGAGGCTGGTAACTCTAATGAACTTATCCTCTGCAGCAGAGGTAACTCTGGGTCTTCCATTCCTGTGGCAGTCCTCATGAGCGCCAGTTTCATCATAGCGCTTGATGGTTTTTGTGACTGCACTTGAAGAACTTTCAAAGTTCTTAATGTTCCATATTGCTGACCTTCATGTCTTAAAGTAATGATGGACTGTCGTTTCTCTTTGCTTATTTGAGCTGTTCTTGCCATAATATGGACTTGGTCTTTTACCAAGTAGGGCTCTCTTCTGTATACCCCCCTACCTTGTCACAACACAACTGATTGGCTCAAACATATTAAGAAGGAAATAAATTCCACAAATTAACTTTTAAGAAAGCACACCTGTTAATTGAAATGCATTCCAGGTGACTACCTCATGAAGCTGGTTTAGAGAATGTCAAGAGTGTGCAAAGCTGTCATCAAGGCAAAGGGTGGCTATTTGAAGAATCTCAAATATAAAATACATTTTGATTTGTTTAACACTTTTTTGGTTACTACATGATTCCATATGTGTTATTTCATAGTGTTGATGTCTTCACTATTATTCTACAATGTAGAAAATAGTACAAATAAAGAAAAACCCTTGAATGAGTAGGTGTTCAAAACATTTTGACCGGTAGTGTACACATGGCTAAATGTTAATGAAGGTCATATCAGTGCAGCAAGGTTAGACAGGTTGTATGTATCTGAGCACTACTGTAGTAGGGTGTGTTTTTCTGATCATCATATTGTGACTGTTGCTATTCACTTGTCCTGTCCACGAAGGTCATCACCTTATTGGTATTTTAATGTTAAGTTATTACATTATGTCATGTTTTGTGAAAAGTTATTGTTGTTTTGGGGAAAATGGAGGGTTATTAAATTGAATTTTGAGTACTTGAGACAATAGTGGGAGGTTGGGAAGGCCTACATACAGTTGAAGTCGGAAGTTTTCATACACTTAGGTTGGAGTCATTAAAACTCATTTTTCAACCACTCCACAAATTTCTTGTTAACAAACTATAGTTTTGGCAAGTCGGTTAGGACATCTACTTTGTGCATGACACAAGTACTTTTTCCAACAATTGTTTACAGACAGATTATTTCACTTATAATTCACTGTATCACAATTCCAGTGGGTCAGAAGTTTACATACACTAAGTTGACTGTGCCTTTAAACAGCTTGGAAAATTCCAGAAAATAATTTCATGGCTTTAGATAGGCTAATTGACATCATTTGAGTCAATTGGAGGTGTACCTGTGGATGTATTTCAAGGCCTACCTTCAAACTCTGGTCTGTCTGGTTCATCCTTGGGAGCAATTTCCAAACGCCTGAAGGTACCACGTTCATCTGGACAAACAATAGTACGCAAGTATAAACACCATGGGACCACGCAGCCATCATACTGCTCAGGAAGGAGACGCGTTCTGTCTCCTAGAGATGAACGTACTTTGGTGTGAAAAGTACAAATCAAAACCTGCTCCAAAACCGCCCTAAAAAAGCCAGACTACGGTTTACATTTACATTTACGTCATTTAGCAGACGCTCTTATCCAGAGCGACTTACAAATTGGTGCATTCACCTTATGATAACCACTTTACAATTATTTATTTAAAAAAAAAAAAAAAAAAAAAAGGGGTGGTAGAAGGATTACTTTATCCTATCCCAGGTATTCCTTAAAGAGGTGGGGTTTCAAGTGTCTCCAGAAGGTGGTGAGTGACTCCGCTGTCCTGGCGTCGTGAGGGAGCTTGTTCCACCATTGGGGTGCCAGAGCAGCGAACAGTTTTGACTGGGCTGAGCGGGAACTGTGCTTCTGCAGAGGTAGGGGGGCCAGCAGGTCAGAGGTGGATGAACGCAATGCCCTCGTTTGGGTGTAGGGACTGATCAGAGCCTGAAGGTACGGAGGTGCTGTTCCCCTCACAGCTCCGTAGGCAAGCACCATGGTCTTGTAGCAGATGCGAGCTTCAACTGGAAGCCAGTGGAGTGTGCGGAGGAGCGGGGTGACGTGAGAGAACTTGGGAAGGTTGAACACCAGACGGGCTGCGGCGTTCTGGATGAGTTGTAGGGGTTTAATGGCACAGGCAGGGAGCTCAGCCAACGGCGCGTTGCAGTAATCCAGACGGGAGATGACAAGTGCCTGGATTAGGACCTGTGCCGCTTCCTGTGTAAGGCGGGGTCGTACTCTGCGAATGTTGTAGAGCATGAACCTACAGGATCGGGTCACCGCCTTGATGTTAGCGGAGAATGACAGGGTGTTGTCCAGGGTCACGCCAAGGCTCTTTGCACTCTGGGAGGAGGAGGACACAACGGAGTTGTCAACCATGATGGCGAGAGAGGGGGGATTCAGCAGGGAGGAGAAGGTGGCAAAGAGCTTCCTAGGGTTAGAGGCAGATGCTTGGAATTTAGAGTGGTAGAAAGTGGCTTTAGCAGCAGAAACAGAGGAACAAAATGTAGAGAGGAGGGAGTGAAAAGATGCCAGGTCCACAGGGAGTCTAGTTTTCCTGCATTTCCGCTCGGCTGCCCGGAGCCCTGTTATGTGAGCTCGCAATGAGTCGTCAAGCCACGGAGCAGGAGGGGAGGACCGAGCCGGCCGGGAGGATAGGGGACATAGAGAGTCAAAGGATGCAGAAAGGGAGGAGAGGAGGGTTGAGGAGGCAGAATCAGGAGATTGGAGGGAGAAGGATTGAGCAGAGGGAAGAGATGATAGGATGGAAGAGGAGAGAGTAGCGGGAGAGAGAGAGCGACTTTACAACTGCACATGGGGACAAAGATCGTACTTTTTGGAGAAATGTCCTCTGGTCTGATGAAACAAAAATAGAACTGTTTGGCCATAAAGACCATCGTTATGTTTGGAGGAAAAAGGGGGTTGCTTGCAAGCCAAAGAACACCATCCCAACCGTGAAGCACGGGGGTGGCAGCATCATGTTGTGGGGGTGCTTTGCTGCAGGGGGGACTGGTGTACTTCACAAATAGGTGGCATCATGAGGAAGGAAAAGTATGTGGATATATTGAAGCAACATCTCAAGACATCAGTCAAGAAGTTAAAGCTTGGTCGAAAATGGGTCTTCCAAATGGACAATGACCACAAGCATACTTCCAAAGTTGTGGTAAAATGGCTTAAGGACAACAAAGTCAAGGTATTGGAGTGGCCATCACAAAGTCCTGACCTCAATCCTATAGAAAATGTGTGGGCAGAACTGAAAAAGCGTGTGCGAGTAAGGAGGCCTACAAACCTGACTCAGTTACACCAGCTCTGTCAGGAGGAATGGGCCAAAATTCACCCAACTTATTGTGGGAAGCTTGTGGAAGGCTACCCTGTCTATCTGTCTATCTGATGGACAGATAGACAGCAAGACGGACCGAAACCTCAGAGATGCCGAATTAACAGCGTTGTAGTTTTTTTTTACCCAAGTTAAACAATTTAAAGGCAACGCTACCAAATACTGAGTGTATGTAAAATTCTGACCCACTGGGAATGTGATGAAATAAATAAAAGCTGAAATAAATCATTCTCTCTACTATTATTCTGACATTTCACATTCTTAAAATAAAGTGGTGATCCTAACTGACCTAAGAGAGGGAATTTTTACTAGGATTAAATGTCAGGAATTGTGAAAAACTGATTTCAAATGTATTTGGCTAAGGTGTATGTAAACTTCCGACTTCAACTGTACGTGTGTTTTGTCAACAGGACATCAAATCTATTGAATTGAAGTTGCTCACTCAGAATGACCCCGGACTAGTCATGAATTTACAGGACAAGAGACATGAACTGAGGTTGTTTTTACATGAAAGAGTGAAGGGTGCCTGGATTAGGTCTCGCTTTGCTACCCTCAAGGATATGGATGCTCCTAGTGCTTTTTTTAAAACCTGGGGCAGTCGACATCGCAACGCAAACAGACGGTCTGCCTTCGTCTCCTTTATGGGAAGGTGACCACGGATGACGGTGAGATGCGCCAACATGCCGTAGACTTCTACTCTGCCCTCTATAAGGCGGAGGATTGTGATCCTCTGTGTGCTGAACAGTTGTTACATGGACTTCCTCAATTGGGCCCTGAGCAGAGAGCTGCTTTGGACTCTGACATTACTCTGCAGGAGCTGTCCACTACAGTTATGCAGCTCTCATCAGGCCGAGTCCCTGGCATCGATGGTTTAGCATCTGATTTCTATAAGCACTTTTGGTGGTCTATTGGGGGGGATTTGTATTAAGTTGTGTGTGAATCTTTTCATGAGGGTTCTCTTCCTGTATCCTGTCAACGTGCTGTGCATTCATTGTTGCCAAAAAAGGGGGATTTGGCTCTTTTAAAAAACTGGAGACCTGTTGCACTGCTGTGTGCAGAATATAAAATTATATCTAAGTGTCTCTCAAACAGGTTGAAAGAATATCTGGGGCTGTTGGTCCACAAGGACCAGTCTTACTGTGTACCTGACCGCTCTATTGTTGATAACGTATTTATAATAAGAGATGTTTTAGACATTTCTAAACTGTCAGATGTGAATGTGGGTTTGCTTTCTTTGGATCAGGAGAAGGCTTTTGACCGTGTGGACCACCAGTACTTGTTCAAAACAATGAAAGCCTTTGGGTTTGGGGATGTTTGTTTTGTCTTGGATGAGTTTACTGTATGCTGGGGCCTCATGTCTGGTGAAGGTGGGGGGTGGTTTGAGCTTCCTCGTCCCCGTCCAAAGGGGTACCAGGCAGGGATGCCCAATTTCAGGACAGTTATATTGTCTGGCAATTGAACCAATGCTTTGTTTTTTAAGAGCGAGGCTTACTGGTTTCTCTGTGCCAGGGGTTATGAAGGGTCCCACGATAGCACTGTCTGCGTATGCAGATGACGTGACAGTTTTTATTACAGGGGGTGAGGATGTTAAGGTTCTCTCAAACGCTTTAAAGGAGTATGAGGCGGCCTCCTAAGCTAGAGTCAATTGGGAAAAGAGTGAATTGCTGTGGGCAGGTCAGCTTCAGATAGGGTCCGCTCCATGGTTACCAGGGGGGATTCAGTGGGGCAGAGATGGGATAAAGACTTTGTTTTTTTTTCTAGGCTCCGATGTCTTTCAAAAAAAAGAACTAGGAGGGTGTAGTGGAGAAGGTGTGTGCCAGATTGTCTTGGTGGAAATGGGTGCTACCCCAGCTGTCTTATAGGGGAAGGGTGCTGGTAGCCAATAACCTAGCCTCGTCTACCCTGTGGCACAGACTAATGATTTTACAGCCACCTGGGGGTCTGATACAAGAGCTTCAGAGGACCCTTGTCAATTTTTTCTGGTCTGGACAACATTGTATTAAAGGTGCAGCCTTGTAGCTGCCACTGCACGAGGGTGGGCAAGGCCTGGTGTTCATTTCCTCTAGGATCATGGCTTTCCGGCTTCAAGCAGCCCAGAGAATGTTGTACAGTGACGGTTCTAGCTGGGTCGATGCAGCCTATGCATTGATGAGGAGAGCGGGCTGTTTGGGCTTAAACAAGCACCCTTTCCTCTTAAAGCTAGAGGGGTGTGATTTGTCTGGCCTGACTCCATTCTATGAGTCTGTTATGCGGCTTGGAGAGTTTGTCATCATGTCCCGTAAGGCCGGCACGCCACCAGGGATGTGGCTTTTTGAAGAGCCTCTTTTTTATAACATTTACATTACATTACATTTAACACTGTCATCCAGTCCCGTGTATGGGTTCAGCCAGCCTAGGTTCATGCCTGTTAGGTGTGGGGTGCACCAAGCTGAGTCATATGATGCTGAGCAGGAGCAGATCATTGGAGGAGCTGGGAGAAAGAGCGGGGATCAGATCATCTCGCCTACTCAGGAAGGTCGTAGCTGAGGTCTGCGATTCCTTGCCAGTACTTCATCGGCAGTATGTGACTGAACCTTCCAATTCTGATCGGTGGACAGAGGGTCTGGATTATGTGTTCCCTGCGCTGAATGTTAGTGCTGCAGAGGGGGCATTAGAGGAGGACGTGGGGATGCTGCTATCCTTCGATACCCTGGAGCTGGGGGAGTTCAAGGCGGTGGGAAAGAAGGCCATGTACAAAATCTGTGTGAAAGTGTCCTGAGCTTCTTCCTTGGAAGGGGTAAAATCGACGAGATGGGCGGGTGTGTTTGGTCCAGGTGCCTCCCCAATAGGCTGTTGGCGGTCTTTATACAAACTGCCTGTTTAAAAGAGGACAGCTGACCTCCAATGGAGGATAATACATGGAGCTGTAGCCAACAATATGCATCTGGTACACCTGGATCCTACTGTTGGGGAGGGGTGTCCATTCTGTGCTGAGTCTGAAACTCTGGCACATCTGTTCTTACAGTGTCCCAGGTTGGTCGGGATGATTGACCTGATCACTGGTTGGTTTTCAGCTCTGGGAGAGGTTTTCTCTTCCCAACAGTTTAAATTTGGGCTAAAGTACATGTTTAGTAGAAGGGGTGTAGTTCTCTTGCTTAACTTTGTGTCATGGGCCGCTAAATTAGCAATTTGGAAGACACGAAAGAACAGTATTTGGGGACAGTGGACTGTGGATGTGGTGGGAATGCTGCAGGGGATGTTGGCAGCGATACTGAGGGTTGAGTTTGCCTATTACAAACTGGTTAATAACATTGGGCTGTTTGAGTATATGGGGTATTCAAAGCCTGTTGTGTTTAGCTACTGTAGAGGAAGATTTGGTGTTGTGTTTTTAATTGATGTGTTTATTGTGTTGTGGGTTCCCAGACCCAATAAAGGTTCTTCAAATCTCCTCTTGTTCTTCAAATCTCTCTCTCTCTATATATAGAGCCTCCCCAGGTGACCGTAGAGCTCCAGCAGCAGGAGGTGTTGTGGGGGGAGAGCGTACGTTTCAGCTGTCAGGCCAGGGGTAAACCCGCCCCCTCTGTGGTATGGCTCCACAATGCCCGCCCCCTGGCCACATCGCCACGCCACCGCCTGTCTGCCCGCGTGCTGCGTGTCATCAACGTGGGCCCACAGGACGACGGCCTGTACCAGTGCATGGCCGAGAACGGCGTGGGCAGCTCGCAGGCCGCCACCAGACTGGTCACCTTGCCAACCAGTAACCCGTCGCGGTCAGGGAAGCTGCCGTCCAGCCTGCGTCCCCTGAGCCCAGACAAGGTGCTGCGGGAGCAAGCCCCAGTGAAGCCTGGGGCCATGGGTAGCGTGCTGACCCTGGACTGCTCTGAGCTACCTGGGCAGATCTCTGTGGCAGAGGCCCCTGTCATCCTCAGCCAGCCCAGGACTGTCAAGGCCGACTTCTATGATCTGACCTGGAAACCTCGCCACGATGGAGGGTCTCCTGTTGTGGAGTACATTGTCAAGTACAGAAAGGTACAGGCTAGTTGACTCATAAATCCACACATATTTTACACACAATGTTATGCTCATTCAGTGTTTTATTGTCACATCCATAAGTACAGTGAAATGCTTAACTTGCATGCTCTACCCAACAGTGCAGTAATCAATATCAAAATAGTAGAACTAATAAAAATGGAGAGAGCAAAACATACAGATATAATAAAGTTGTCTACAATGACATGTCTTTACATGTCGTCACACACTAACTCATGCCTCCTCTCTTCTCTCTCCCTCTCTCCCTCGCTCTCTCTCCACCAGATTGAGGACCCTCCGGGTGAGTGGACCAGCAGCAGTATATCTGGGTCTCTCCACAAGCTGACCCTGGCCAAGCTGCAGCCAGCCAGTCTGTACGAGGTGGAGATGTCTGCTAAGAACTGTGCTGGCCTGGGACAACCCGCCATGATGACATTCAGGACAGGCAAAGGTATATTTATTTACCTATCTATTAATCAAAATTACTATAATAAATGCCCCCATGTTGATTCCCCGATATTTGAGTATTTTTGCTAATACTCTTGTTTCCGTGCCAACAGGTCGTAAGGGTCCAGGGGGGCAGAACGAGCCCCCTAAAACTCCTGCAGTACCATCACCTCGCCTCTCTCGTAAGTCCCCGTCCCCCTCCTACTGTCCAGTATGGTTGGAACATTGATGGACCACAGTTACAACTCTTAATAGCCCTTTCAGCTCTTTATAACATCCTAACTGAGCCGTTATAAAACTGTTTGACTAACTGTTAACCCCCTCACTTTTCTACTCTGTACTAACATGTGATCTGTCTTGATCTCTCTTTCACTTGTAACACTAAAGGATGAGCTCACAGTAAGTCTTTGTAAGTTTGTTACGTTACCTGCTTGTCTCTGTGTGTGTTTTGGCTTTAATGTTATTGAGAGTGAGTCTGTCTTTGTGTCAGTGTGGTTGTATGTGCATTAATATGGAACAATAATAGATTTGATGTCCGTTTAACCTCTATCACTTTTCCACAGCTCCCGAGGCCCCTGATAAGCCCACCATCTCCACGGCGACAGAGACGTCTGCATACGTAACGTGGATCCCGCGTGGTAACCGTGGTTTCCCCATCCAGTCATTCCGGGTGGAGTTTAAGAAGCTGAAAGGGAAGGGGGGAGGGGAATGGGAGGTGGCTGTCACTAACATCCCCCCCCAACGACTGTCTGTGGAGATCACTGGCCTGGAGAAAGGTGAGCTTCATCACCATCATCATCATCATTATCCCTCATGATGACAAATGGCCTCATCATCATTAGCATGACTCTGATTATCATCAACATTACTGTTTTAGTCATCATAATCATACCTATTTTAATAATGACTGTAAGTAATCAACATGGTTACCATCTGGTCACCATTAGTGTGTGGACAGAGAAAGACGTAGACAGTGTAACTGGTGTTTGGTTATTTTAACCCGTGTGTGCTTTCTGTTTCCCTGTAGGCATGTCTTATAAGTTCCGTGTGTTGGCAGTGAATGTGATTGGCGCCAGCCCCCCCAGTGTCCCCTCTAAGGCCTACACGGTGGTGGGTGGCGGCAGGCCCAACGAACGCCCCGTAGACGGACCATACATCACTTATAATGAAGCCATCAACGAGACCACCATCATCCTCAAATGGACGGTGAGTGGAACAGGCTGTGTGTAGTTTATGTTTGTGTTGTCATGTTAGAAGTATGGCTGAAAACTCTTAATACTATCATTTTGTTAATATTAAATCTTTCATATATTTTCTCACCACAGTACACTGCCGTCAACAACACTCCTGTCTACGGTTTCTACATCTTCTACCGTCCGACAGACAGTGACAACGACAGTGACTATAAGAAGGACGTGGTGGAAGGTGACCGCTACTGGCACTCTATCACTGACCTGCAGCCTGAGACGGCCTACGACATCAAGATGCAGTGCTTCAACGAGGGAGGAGAGAGCGAGTTTGGCAACGTGGTCATCCTAGAAACTAAAGGTATGCAGATCTCGGTCTCTACCTGTATAGCCATCTCAGTAACACATGTACGCTCACAGAGAAACACTAGAACACCTGCTTGTTAAAAACGCAACATTGTTCATATAATTCATTTTATAGCCTGACTGTGATAAATGTTATCAACTAAATGAACCCCTCCCTCCCCCAGCTCGTCTGAACCAGCGGCCCTTCCCGTCGGAGACGTCGTCCCAGAGACCAGAGCACTCCGGGGGGCCTGTGCCCCGCCCCAGCGACCTCCCCTACCTCATAGTGGGCGTGGTCTTGGGGGCCCTCGTGTTCATCATCGTATCCTTCATCCCCTTCTGCCTGTGGAGAGCCTGGGCCAAAGAGAGTGAGTATTGTTGGATCAAGTTCGGTTTAGTCACAAAAACAACTGTAGTTGTTTGAACTCAGAGTATCTTAAATAATCCCCTTCCTAAGGCCTCCCGAGTGGCACAGCAGTCTAAGGCACTGCATCGTCATTACAGCCCCGGGTTCGATCCCAGGCTTTGTCACAGCCAGCCGTGACCAGGAGACCCATGAAGCGACCCACAATTGGCCCAGCGTCGTCCGGGTTAGGGGAGGATTTGGCCGGCAGGGATTTTGTTGTCCCATCGGGCTCTAGCGACTCCTTGTGGCGGGCCAGGCACCTGCAAGCTGACTTCGGTCGCCAGTTGGACGGTGTTTCCTCCGACACATGGTGCGGCTGACTTCCGGGTTAAGCGAGCAGTGCAGCTTGGCAGGGTCGTGTTTCGGAGGTCACATGGTTCTTAACCTGGCATGAGTCCGTAGAGGAGTTGCAGCGATGGGACAAGACTGTAACTACCACTTGGATGTCACGAAATTGGGGCGGGAAAGAAACCTAATTTACATTACATTACATTTACGTAATTTAACAGACGACCTCCTCACCTAGAACCCCCCCCCCCCTTCTAACTCTGACTTTGCTGATAGCTACTTTATAAAGGAAAAATGTAGTGACTATAACTGTGATATGTGGTTGTCAGATCTATTGAAGCTATCTTAAGATGAATGTAGACGCCATGGATAAATGACTTAAACGTAACTGACCAATCCCGCCATTTTGAATTGACTAATCCCTTGATATATCAGCCCTGGAAGTCCTTCCATGTCTAACAACGGTTTTCTCCCCTCCAGAGCAAACGTCAGACCTGTGTTTCCCAGCCGTGGCATCCCCTGTCTCCTCCTGCCAGTACACCATGGTGCCCCTGCAGGGCCTGGCAGTGGTTGGGCATTGCCCGCTGGACCCCCACTTGCCCCCGCCGCACGCCGTCTACCCCCCCAACGGACTGTACACCTCCAACGGGAAACACCTTCACCCCACACACTGCCTGCCAGGACTACATCAGGTCAGACTGAGTTCTGTCCACATTGGGAAGCTAAGCTCGCCAAGTTTCATGTCTTGTGCATCTCACCAATAAATCAGTTTGTAGCGTATCAGCTTCGGGCACATTATTGTTTTTCATGTGTAACAGAAGTCTAACTGATGTCTCTTGTTCCTATTGCAGGAGGATGTGGAGTGTGATATGGAGTGTGACACACTGCTGCCACATATCATGTCAAACGGACACGTCCCAGTCTACCACTACTCTAACAGGTAGATACAGTACTGTTTTCACATATTCTCAATTTCAGCCAGTCAGTCTGTCTCTGTGTGTATATGTACACGTGTGTGTGTGTATATAAGCATTCTCACCCAAACATGTCCCTCTCTCTATCAGTGAGCCTGAGCATCATGGAGACGGAGAAGATCACTGCTTTCTGCCTGAGGACTCCACCCTCCAGCTCCTCAACACCTCAGAACAGCCAATCAGCACTCAGGACCCGACGGGGAACGCCCATTTTTACAATGGGGACATCATACGGGAGGATGACATCAATCAAGGTACAAGTCCGTTCTCACAAAACTTTAACATTATGCAACTTATGCATTTACCTCACACTTGAGGAGCTATGAATGTGTTATGCCCACCGCAGATTTCAAATGACCATTTTAGATAAACATGTATTTTCTTCCCCTCTGTCTGTGTAGACCTACCCTGCTCTCTCTCTCCTCTGCTACCACTGGAGGAGGAGATCTCCACGGCGACATCAACAGCTACAACGCCAGAATCCCAAGATGCACTTCCACTCCAGGAAGTGAACACTCTCCAGAGTGAAACACCACCGGTAGAACAAGGGACGTCAGATTAAACGGACGCTTGAAAAAACGCTATAAGAAAAACACAAAACAAAGTATTTATTTTTGTATCACAGATATTTATATATTTATGCTTTTGTATATATAAACATTTTGTTTTATGCTGTGTACAAGGATATGTTCATATTGGAAGACACTTATCTGTACGTCCTGTCACTACAACCAGGACAAAGGGAGTTTCTGTTATCATGTTGTAATGCTGCTCTGTGTTATAAGACAGATCTGTGATCGTATATTAATATCTGCATTTCTTGAGGAGGAAGGGGGAGTATCTGAATGTGATTCCAATCCTGGTGCTGATTTAAGTCACAAATGAAATCTTCAACAGAATGTGAATGAGATACTACTGGATGGAGAGAAGCGCCATTCCACGGTTTCTCTGACCCGGCACCAGCAGCACATCTACCAGTCTCCTCAGTCATTCCCTGTAGAACTCCAATTGTCCACTTATTCACAACTCAGACATCTGGTTATTATACTATCCTGATAGCCGCATGTCAGCTGGAAACAAAAGACCAATGGACAGGGTTGTGCTGCTCAGTAGAGACGAAGGGGGAGCAAGCATTTGGACGAGGTACTACCTGAAAATGCTCAATGATAATGCACATTGGACGCAACCCTCGTGTATGTTGTGATGCAGTGTTGTGTATATACTCCTGCTTCAATCCTGTTTAGTGTTGTCATAATGGTGCGATTCTCAAGGTACAACCGTCATCCGTTTTGTATAGAAATAACTGAGAAATATTATGCATTTTTCATTAACAAAGTATTAACAAATGTATGCAACTTCAAAGCATTCTGTCTTTTGTCGTTTTTAGAGTACAGATATTTATATATTGTATAGTTATTTATTTTTAGGAGCCAGATTTATTTTTCTTATCACTGAATGGGAAGCATTCTGGAAGGTTTATCTGTTTTATCTTAGACATAACTTCTGAAATGACGGTTTGTTTACTGTTTATGCTGGTCACTATTCCAAACGACTGTGCCTTGTAAAGGAATCTTTGACTGGTGCGTCCGTATTATTCTTCCCTCACAGATTGGTGCATCAGTATTAGCCTTCCCCACGAGGCATCAGATCAAAATGAAGGAGTTCCTGAATCTATAACCCATCTTTATGTGTGTAGACGTTATGGTTACACAGGCTGAAGCACTATTGCATGTAAATAAAGCTTATAATGAACCACCTTGGTTGTTTGTGCATTTCATTTTAACCCTGTTAAATGGTTTGCGGTTTGTAGGGAATTGAAATAAGTAGGCGTAATCGCAAAGATACCATTTCAGATTTGTCCCTCACTTGATTTATCCTTCACCCAACTGAAGACACCTACAGTACTGTGACTATTTAGGAAGTGAAACTGGTGACATCTGGACATCATGTGTCTGAAATTTCCAGACAAAGTTTTAATCAATTACATTTTTTTAAATCAACTTTATTTATTTACAAATACATAGATATTAAACTAACACTTCTCAAAATAAACATATTTACAAAATAGCTCTAATCAAATAGTTTCTGTACAGGATACCCTGATTAAGTTAGTACATTTACATTTGAGAATTTTGTGCAGATGTTTTTCAATGGATCCTCTTTTAGAACTTACAGTCAATGAAAGTACAAAACGCTTCATAGCATTTTACTAGCAGATAAGTCGTCACGTCAGACCTATTTGCAAACCATATGGTTTAGAAGCTTCATTTCCCCCATCCTAGAGTCATAGGAGTGCTGATCAGTGAAATGCTATGACTTTTGTAACAAGGGCATCAGATGCCATGTTAAGGTATCAATAGAACTGGCAGGCAGTTAAAGTAGAACACTAACCAGAAATAATAATATGATAAAAACCAACAGAAAAGATCAGCAGTAGAGTCACCCGCTTCAATCCAAACAGTAGAGTTGAACTCCTGTCAATTCAATTGGCCATGACATGACATTACTCCACGTAATACAACTCAATAAATGTTTTATCTGGAATCAGAACATTCCTGACTGCCACGTTGGCACGACAACACCTCAAGTCCCCTCACCTACACGGCAGAACTCCCATCATGCCCCAGGATATGGCTGATGTTGTGGGCGGGGCGGTTGGGCTGCTTGCCTGAGTCTGCAGAGGAAGTGTTGGAGAGGGACAGCAATGGGGACATTGGCATGGCAGAACCATCAGGCTGCATCGCCGTGGCGATCTCAGGGAACAGCGAGGTGAGGCTGAAGTTGGACAGGTGTGGGGTGATGCCAGAGGAGTTGCTGATGGGTATAGGGGGCATGTCTGAGAGTAGGGGAAAGGTTGCCTGGGCGAACCCTACGGGGCGCGGTGGAGACAGGATGGAGCCGAAGCGGTTGTTGAGGGGGGCAGAGCTGCTCTTGTCGGCACTGGGGCTTGTGAACATCTGGTTGGAGAAGTACTGGATGGGGATGTCGCTGGCCAGGCTGGGGTGGGCGGCAGGGGGGTAGGAGGGGTAGAAGGAGGGTAAGGTGTTCTGGGGCTCTACAGATAGCAGGGCCGAGGGGCGGGAGGAGTTGGGCTGGCTGATAGGAGGGGGGTTCATTCCTCCCTCCGGGATGAAGGAGAAGCCAAAGTTCTGGGCCAGGTGTTGGTCAGGCATCAGGTTGTTGTCCCCGGCGACCTGGGCACTGTCTGCCATAAAGCGGACAATACTGCTGCGCCGCGCCTCACCCCCTGACTGTGGTCGACCCAGCAGGTGGACGCCAGGCTCAAAGGGGTTCCCAGGTCTCAGGCTGCCTGACCGTGGTCGCTCCCCAGGCCTCAGCTTCCCGCTCTGGGCTTCCTGGGTGATGTGGCGGGAGCGCTGGCTGACTGCGGTGGGGGGTCTGGAGGGGGCAGAGGTGCGGCCTGGCTCAGAGCTGCTGTGGGGGGTAAGAGGGTGGGGGAGACCTGCCCGTACCCCTGGGTGGACGCCCATGTTCCCACTACCCTGAGGCATGTGGCCCTTGTTTCCCTCCCCAAGCCTCAAAGCTGGGGCCTTCTGAGTGGGAGGAACACTGGGGCTGGATGCTTTAGCCTGCATGTCCCCTGCAGAGCTGCCAGGCACACAGCTGTACTCCATGCTGACCGGAGGACAGCACTGCACTGCCCTCTGGTGGTTGGTCTGCTCCAGGAGACTCTGCATGAAGCTCTGATGACACCCCTCCTGGTCCCGGGGAAGACCTGAAGCACCAATCTGCACCCCCTGCGTCCCAGGATGGGGTTCACTGTACCCCCCAAGGGGTCGCCCATCCCCTGGAGGCCCCGGGCCCATCCTGAAACCCCCCTGCTGGCTTTGGGCGCCTCTCTGAGAGGAGGCACCTGATTTAGGTGTCATGTCCTCAAAGCCCCCCAGGCGATGCCCCCCTCCAGCCCCGCCGATTGTTTTAAACGGAAGACACTCAGAGAACCTCTGGACATCTGCAGAGCCTGGGTGGTCTGGGGGCAGCCGGCTCTGAGGGTTATGTGTGATGTTGCCCTTCACTCTGGATGTGCCCAGGTAGCTCAGTAGGTCTGGCTGTTCCTGTGTAGTACCGCGGGTGGCCTGGAGATGGAGCCCCATGCGCTGCTGCTGCTCGCCACTAGACGAGCTCTTCCCAATGAGGGCCTCTGCAGAGTAGCTGGAGACCCGGTGGTGCTCCTGGCGCGAGGGGGCACAGCCCAGGTCGGAGGGCCGGGAGGCAGGGTTGCTGGGCTGGGAAGTCAGCTGCTGCTCCAGGTTCCTAGAGCTCATCAGCCTCTGCATGGTACTGTGGTTCTGACCCGACCAATGGGAGGGAAGATGGGGAAGAGAGGAGAAAAGATTGGATAGAAACATATAGAAAACAGACTTCATTCTAAATCATCCAAATGGAGCACATGCACATGTTTTTAATGTATACTCAGAGCCGCAAACAAGATAATCCAATCATTATCATTATGTATTCAACACAGCCTCAGTAGTTCATGTACCTTGATGTGTTCCTGCTGGGTCAGGTGGCTGCTGTGGTGAGCTCTGGGTCCTGCTGGTCCTGGCTGGGCCTCACAGCTCTTCTCCTGGTGCCGCGACCCAAAGTGCTGCTGGATCTGTTGCTGCTGGAGGTGCTGGTGTCTGGAGTGGGAGCTCTGCTGCTGGTGCTGCTGTTGCTGTTGAGGGTGTTGTTGTTGTTGTTGTTGCTGCTGCTGTGACTGGGCTTGTTGTTGGTGTTGTTGTGTTTGCTGTTGTTGTGACTGTTGCTGCTGCCGCTGTTGATGTTGTTGTTGCTGTGAGTGTTGTTGTTGATGTGATTGTTGTGATTGTTGATGCTGGTGCTGCTGCTGTTGAACTCCTCCCTTCTCCAGGTGGTGTTGTTTCTGTTGTAGGCCCACAGGAGGGCCGCTCTGACCTCCACCAACCAGCCCCCGCTCCTTCTGGACCTGCTGCTCCTGCTGCAGCACCCTCTGCTGGAGGCTGTGGAGCTGTGCAGGGTCAGGCGGGGTCAGGTGGTGCCTCTGCTGCTGCTTCAGGTAGGGGTTCCCCCCGAGGTGTTGGCCTGGCTGGGGTGCAACATGCTGGGGGTGGCCATGGGGCAGGTGGAGCACACCTGGTTGGTTGTGTTCCTGTGGGGGCAGCTGAGGGGTGCAGTGGCTCTCGGTGGGTCGGAGCATTGTATTCATGAAGGCATTGCCTGAGAACAAGGTACACACTCCATCGGGGTTGATCCTGGTCATGACGGCTGAGGAGCTAGGGGGTAGCTGGGGTACCATCATCTGGCTGTGGTCCAGTGGTTTGACCTCAATGCGGCCCACGTTGGAGGCCGACGAGAAGGCCTTCTGTCGCTTGTTACTGCTGGACAGTATCACATCGTCCTGGGCTGGCCGCTTGGACAAGTCCTTGATGTGTTGCGGCTCACCCACCCCCACCAGGGCCCTTATCAGGGCACTCTTCAGGGGGGTGTACTCGTTCAGCTGGACTGAGCCTGAGAAGGGAGGAAGGCCAGGGGTGGAGGGCTGGGAGACATGGGCTGAGTTCCCTGCAGGGGACAGGACTGAGCCCTGCTGCCCAGCCAGACTGAGGGAGCCTGGGTATGCCTGCTGCTGGCTGGAGCTGGGCCGGATCAGGTTGTTGACGCTGAGGGTGCCGGCAGTACCAGACTGGACCTGGCTCTGGGACTGGAGGTGAGACTGGGAGAAGGAGATGTTCTGTGGATGTCTGGCTCCGCTGGTTCCACTGCCTGCTACCTCTCCAGCCTGGCCTCTAACAGACACCTGTGACGGGGGTTTAGCCACTGGTGTCTCCATCTGCTTGGTGAGCTTCGTCTGTTGTCCAGCACCCCTCTCTTTGCTGTTGGAGGCTTGCTGGGACTTGGGGTTGGGTTCCCATGCAGGTGTTGGGGTGTTTGTTGAGGTGGAGTTGTCCACAGTGCAGCACCCCACCCTCCTCCTAGGACTGTCCTGCTCCAACATAGCCAGGATATCAGCCTGCTCGGTGGTAAAAGTAAATGGTCCAAAATTACCTGGCGAGGAACTGACACTGTGGCCTGTGGGAAGCATAGACGCCACAGAGAAGCCCCTTCCACCACCTGCGCCACCAGACATGGCCAAGTCAGTCTGTCTGTTAGGAGCCTGAGGCTGATCCAAGGGTTCGTGGTCTAGCGTGTACACTTGCTGTGGGAGAGTGGAGTCCTTTCTAGAGGGAGCAGCAGCACTCTTCACACTCGCTTTCTCCACCGTTGCACTTGGGTGGGCCTCTCCATGAGGCTCCTTCTCCTTGCCTGACACCGCTGTCACCCTCAGCTCAGCAGGATGGGATGGTGTGGAAGTGGGCATGGTCATTAGCTGGGTCGAGGGTCTGTTATAGGGGACCCATTTCCTGTATTCTGATGGCATGGTCATGGGGACTGTTACAGAGGGTGAGGCGAAAGACAGGACACTGGAGCAGGGGGTTGGAGTGGAGGGGCCCGAGGGAGAAGCCACGGGCTGGGACTGGGGCTGGGTTGTAGGCTGAGACTCCTGGCTGTTGGCTGGCTTGGTCTGACCCGGTGATGATGAAGTGAGCTGAGCAGACTGGAGAGAAACCACTGGTCTACTTTCTATTGAGCTTACAGTGCTGACTGAGGGTCGACATGCTGCTGAAGACGTCACACCCGTAGATGGAGATCTAGTCTCAGTGGAACAGACACTGGTCACCGTATATCTGCTCTGTCTAGAACTGCCATTGGTGGTAGCTGATCTAGTTTGCACAGTGCTGATAGTAGTAGTGACAGGCTGTCTGTTCTGTGTCACTGTAGGTCTGAGGGGAGTGGCGCTGTCACTAGCGGCGACTGCAGGTTGTTTACTCTGAGAAGAAACAGTAGAACTGACTGTAGGTCTGAGGGGAGTGGCGCTGTCACTAGCGGCAACTGCAGGTTGTTTACTCTGAGAAGAAACAGTAGAACTGACTGTAGGTCTGAGGGGAGTGGCGCTGTCACTAGCAGCAACTGCAGGTTGTTTACTCTGAGAAGAAACAGTAGCACTGACTGTAGGTCTGAGGGGAGTGGCGCTGTCACTAGCGGCAACTGCAGGTTGTTTACTCTGAGAAGAAACAGTAGCACTGACTGTAGGCTTATCTGCTGCAGAAGTGACAGTGGTGACTGTAGCTAGACTCACAACACTATTGATAAGGAGTTGACTCTGTGTGGAGCTAATACTACTACTAACTGTACACGGAGTGAAACTAGTGGAACTTGTCACAGAGGTTTTACTCTGTGTGGTGCATTCACTGGAGACAGTTGGTCCACTATATGAACTAGTATTCCCAGTATTAACTTTAGGAGATGACTGTGTAGAGTTGACACTACTCACAACAGGTCTGGTCTGTGTGGAAGCCTCACTACTACTAACCGTGGTTGTGTTAGCTGGGAAGCTGACAGGGGGAGGCTTTGGCTGTATTGTCACAGCAACAGAGGATGGGATTCCCTGAGGCACAGTGACCTCTTGTTCCAGATGGTCCCCTGTTAAAGCCACTGGCTTCGCTGTGATGGTAACAGTACCACTAGGCCGTCTCTGTTTGGGCTCCTTCTTCCTCACTAACTTGGTCCGCTTGGTGGTGGCCCTCTTAGGTCTGGGCACTGAGGCTGTGCCAGGCGGCCTCAGCGAGGCCTTCCCTGTAAGCACCGCCTTCCCTGTAACCACCGCCTTCCCTGTAACCACCGCCTTCCCTGTAACCACCGCCTTCCCTGTAACCACCGCCTTCCCTGGTCTGTGTGGAGTCACACTGGGGATCTGGATCTGCCTGACGGGGGAACTGTGTGGACCTGCTGAAATGGGGACAGAAGATGGCTGCTGCTGTGGCACTATAGAGTAGGGTGGTGAGGCTAGGGTCAGCTGGACATTACTCTGGGTGGAGATACACGGCGGCATGCCCTGTGAGATGCTCTGGTTGAGGCTGCCGAGGGCTCCCAGGGTGTGCAGAGCCACGTTGGTGGTGGGCTCATCAGCGGTGGTAGGCTGGATCAGCTGGAGACTGCTCTGGCCACCCTGACAGCCGGACTTTTCCGAGGTCTTCATGGGCTGCAGGGCAAACACCTGCCCGTTCACAGTGAAGGTCTGAGGGGTTGGGGGAACCGGGGTGGCCTGGGGTGTCTGGGTTTGAGGGACGGGACGGGGTAGAATGTGGACCAACTGTTTACCCACAACGATATGTTGCCCAGTGGTGGAAGTTGTGCAGCTGGTCACGACAATCTGATTGGGCACGACAGGTGCTACCGCGGGCACCATGCCAACCTGAGGGTTCTGAGGAGGTGCCGGCGGAGGCTGATTGGAGGCCTGGATGATGACGATGTGCTGACAAGGCGTCAGATTGGTTAAGTCGTCCCTGACAACTGACTGGGCTGAGCAGGGATTGGCCTGCTGTAGGATGACAACACTTGGGTTGTTAGTGTTCTGAGGAGCCGTTACCCCAGCAACTGTTGTCCCAGTAGGGTTCATTTGCAATCCCTGCATGGTCTGGAGGAGGGGCATAACAGCTGCCTGGGGGTGGGCTTGGGCCTTGAGCTGAGGCTGGGGAACCATGGCTGGTTGGGGTTGAGTCATGAGGACAGTCTGTGGATGGGGGGGGACTGTGGCCTGTTGTAGTACAGCAGGTTGCGGTTGTTGTTGTGACATCATAGCCGAGTGGGCTACCACAGCAGGATTAATGGCTGACTGAGGGAGGACAGCACACTGTGGCTGGGGAGCCATGACTGTCTGGGGCTGGTGCTGGGCCAGGATAGCTGGCCGTAGCTGGGGTGTCCTCTGGATGGAAGGCTGGGCTTGCATATGGGCAGTGATGGGTGCCTGGGGCAGTATGGGTACCTGTTGGCTCATTTGAATATGAATGGGTTGAACTGATGGTTTAGCGCCCACAATCTGTTGGATACTCTGCTGCCCAGTGGTGCTAGTCTCCGGGGTGGGGAGAGACTGGCAGACAGGTTGCACTGTGTTCCCAGCCAGCTGTAGGGTAGTCCAGGTGGTCTGTGTGCTCCCTGCTGCACTGGCCCTGAGGAGGGTTGGGCTGCTGGTGATAGTCGTATAGCTCAGAGTCCTGATGGCAACGTTCTGGGTGGTTATGACCTGGGGAAGGGCTGTAAAGCTGGGGACAGGCTGGAGAGGGAGTGGGGTGGCCAGACTGGCTGCAACGGTGAGACTAGGGGCTGGGGTGGCAGGCTGGAGCTGCTGGGGCAAGGCTGTGGTGACCGTGGGGAGAGGACAGAGACCCTGGAGGGTGATGTAGGACACAGAGGGAGGTAGTTTGGGAGCTGACGGTGCCTCTGCTACACACTGTTCCACCAGCCTGATGCCAGGTGTAGACACTGTAGGGGCTAGGGTTGCCCCAGGGAGGAGCGGAGGGGCAGAGGAAGGGACGCTGACGTGCTGAAGAGCCCCGTTCACCCTAACCCCTGCTGTGATGTCACAAGATGTCTGAACAATCACAGCATTGGCTGGTTGCTTCCCCAGATCGGAGGCTGGACTAGGTTCCTTCCCTGCTGGGCATATCACGTTCCCATTGGAGTAGACAATAATTCCTTTGGGGAGCTGGTGAGTGGGCGTTATTTTGGCGACCTTTGCACAGCGCAGCTTGCCCTTCCAGTGGACGGTGGGGTCGTCCAGGAAGTTGATGTCGTGGGCTTTGAGCAGCTCAATGTAATGGCCGCTCTCCCTCCGCAGCTCGTCCAGCTGACGCCGCAGCCGCTGGATCTCCTCAACTGCAGAGATAGGAGACAACAAGGAGTAGTGGTCACCAACACTGTCTCTCAAACACCTGTACGTAAAATGTATGCAAAAATGGCTTCGGATAAAAGCGTCTGCTAAATGGCATATATTATCATTACCTCACACAGGCAGGCTCAAATACAGAATGACAGACAGACTGGCACAAGTAGACATGTATGCACAAACACTAAAATGCAAGCAAACAAATAGGAAAACACACTCAAAGGAATTGCATACTTCTGCACTGTGACAACATACTTGTCTACTAGAAGCACACAAACTCTCACCTTGTACTATTTCTCCCCCTTCAAGAAGCATGGCGTCATTTTGTTTCTGCAGCTCACTTATGTAACGGTAGGCCTGGTCCAGGATCATGTTCTTACTCTAAAGACAGAGGGAGGCTGTCAGCATGGGATTTACATGGAGACTGACACAAGGCAAACACATACAGCAGGATATCAACAGGAGCTACAGCCTCAGACCAAAGGATAAATATCACACCTTGAGAAACTGAGCCCGTAAGTTCTATGGTTCGGATCAAAAACACACATGTGAGTGTGTGTGTGTGTGTGTGTGTGTGGCTGTGTTTACACAAACAGACCAATTCTGATCTGTTTTGCACTAACTGGTCTTTTGACCAATCACATCAGATCTGATATTTTTAATAGCTGATCTGATTGGTCAATAAACCAATTAGTGAAATAAATATCAGAATTGGGCTGCCTGTCTAAACACAGCCTATGTGTTACCTGCTTCAGTGCCTGGGAACAGGGTAGAAGGTCCCCAATACGGTTAATTCCAGCATTGATCTTCTCTTTTCGCTGTCTCTCAACTTAAGAACAAACAAAACAAACATAAAAACTTAGTGAGTCACTCCCAGGAAATGCTGGGAAATTACAGAAAAAGACAAACTACAACAACAATATCTCACCTGCATTGTGAGACTCCTTGTTTTTCTTCTTTCTGTAAGAGAAAATGGATAAAGAGGTTAGACAATGTTGTGTGCCTGAAAACTTCAATGCAGAAGAATTGATTTGCCCTTACCGTGGTTTATGGCCAGGAGTCTGGTTCTCTGTCATCTCTGGCATCCTGGCCTACTCTACTGCCTGTATAACAGGCACTGGTCACCACGCTTGCAGGCCTACCATCAAATCCCTTCCCTGGCCGACCTGCAACCCAAACATAAGAGACCAAGGAGGGATGACGACTAGACAAAACACTTGATTTTAAATATGTAACAGATGCACACTCATGAATGAGACAAGGCTGTTCAGCAACAACAGACCTCCCAAATTCAAGTAGCCCCATGATGTTCATAACTAATCTGTAAGGTCAGACATGAGCCACACAACAGTTTTGTTACTAAGCATTTATATTGTTGTAATTTTGTGATAATCACCATCTACTAGTTAGCTGTGTTTATTCTGAATAACACTGTGCTGCATCTATTTATCACAACAAGGGACGAGATGCGCAGAGCAGACCCTTGCCAATAACGGGGTCGTTGGAATTGAAGTTACTGTGGCCTTACATGTAAACAATGAGCTTAGTCCAACGCTGTGCGATTCGGTTATCCCAGTTAGTTACCTGAAAATAATGAATTAATATTATCTGACAGGCTGTCTTGAATGAAATCTATTGAGGGCAATAGCGATTATTCTTGGAGAACGAGCGTGAGTTGACCCACAAACATCCCCATTTTGAACCTACTTCTTAGGTAGTTAACGTTAGCTCATTAGCTAACTAGCACTGCTATCCTGGTGTTAAAGTAGGTTCGCATAAGAGAAGCCCTCTTTGGAAGTATGAATTTGAACGAGATAGATAAAACACAATAAATCATACTCACATGCACAGTACATGGGATAACAATATTGTGGAAGCTAAACAAACAACCACCCTCAAGCTTGCTAGCTAGCATTGCAAGCTAGCTCTCTAGGTAGGCAACATATCAAGCTTGCTTGTTAGACTTGGTGAATAAAATAATGCAATCAAAAGACCGCCTGGAAAAGTTGGCAAATCACCTTTGTGACTGTCAAATCACTTGTAAATTAGGACAATTATGTGAAATTAATTAGCTAGCAACTTATCTGTACCTTCCCCATTTTGGAATTTAGTTCCTGTCAAAACTTTGGTTTTCCCAGAGAGGAGGAAGAGGCTCAGCTCAGCGGAAAATCTGTCTCCCTCCAGCAGGTGGCGTATTTTGGTTGTTTCGCACACTAAGCAAGGAGTTTTTTGTATGGAGGTCAATGAGTGTCGAATTTTCTCAACAAAACAATTAATGGCTTATTTGCTACGTGAGGTTTATTTGATAGAATAAGTTTCGTAATGCTTAAGTTGTTACGAATGTACTGACATAAGTAGGACACGTGACATCACGGCAACTTTGAGAAAAAACACTTCATATCGGAGTTGTCTCGAGATGGCTATTCATGACATGAGGCTAGTAGCATAGCATCTCTCTCCATTGAATACAGGCGGTTGACGTCAACAACCCTCATCAAATATTCAAAAAAGGATTACAAGTGGGCTGGCTGGTGGTTATGCTGCGTTTAGAGGGACGCAAAAACCGTCATACCAGTCAGCAAGAAAGAGAGTGACGGCAAAAGCAAGCCAGCACGATGGTATGCGTTGCTATGGTGATTTCAGTAAACAATCAGTGCAAATCAACATCCGGTAAAAAATAATGCTATGGCAGACGGCAAAAGTTGAAATATTTGAACTCTGGCTGCAAGTCCCGTCTACGGTGGCGGCTGACGGCTTTCACCGCCAGGCTCAACGGCATTTACCATCGTGCTCTCATTGAAATACCATCTAAACGCAGCATTAGTTATTTTCTCATGTTTTGACCTAGTCTTTCATTCTAATCATTCGACGTTGCTATGCTAAACAAATCATTGGCATGTTAGCTAGCTAGCAGAGATTCAATGATGATGAGACAAGAACTTCAATAAATAATGATTTAATAAATATCCAATAGGCCTATATAGGCCGCAATGCGCTGGTTAATGAATGAATGGAACTCTAAATGTTTACGGTTTCCATGGTGAATTATTATTCCTGGGCTAGCTAACCTACTGGCACAGGAGAGATCACATGTTTTAAATTATACATTGTTGCACAGGTCGTAGAGGCATACAGAAGGTTTTTACAACCACCAATTTCTTGCCTGGGCTGCGGGACAGTGGAATTATGCGACTAATACGTCTGGTATTTTGCGGGAGTTGTTGACCCACAACGCCCTCATATCAACCGATCAGCATCCAGGATCCAATCAACTCCTCTTGCAACCTAACACAAAATCAAGTTGAAAGGAGAAAGAGGCGTATGTAAACTGAAACGACGAATCGGATTTAAGAGATTCGAGCTATGATCCAATCAAAATGTGTACTGGGACATAGTCCTGAAATGTGATTTGAAAGATTGACGGCTCAAGCAGGATCGCTGTATAAAAAATTATGAGTCAGATTTATACTCAGTCATGTATTTTGACTTCCTGCTGTTGAGCAAATTGCCCCTCAGGGATAATAAAGATTATCTGAGTATAAGGAGATGCATCAACATTCCCTCTGAAATACTCTGTTGTGCAATATGGACTAGTTTCGAATAGGCTTCTTCATTATGCTTTTTTCAGTCTGATCAATAACACAGTCTGGTACGGTGGTTTTGGATATACAAAAAACAAATAATGCAAATAGTATTTATTTTATTTAGGAGGTTAAAAAGTCTTACAATATAGAGCTCCAGAAAAGATAAAATTCTTCAAAGAAAACAAAACATGCTTTTACTAGTGGAGAGGGGTCTACTCTCCCAGCATGCAGTGGGGCAGGGTTTCTCCTGGGCTTCTGGTTCTGTTCTGAGGGGCCCTACAGACAGAGGAAACTCCCAAACCAACACGCATCCTTCCCACAATGTTGAACAGATGGTCATGGTCATAAGTGAAGCTGCACAAAGGTTACTGATACAGCGTGTGGAGAAATCTAGTTGGCTTGGTTACAACCTCCTACTAAAGGGCCACTAAAGATTAGTCTCGGTACCAGACAGTACACAGGCTAACTATAAAGTGCCAATCTTAACAGAAGCATCCACAACAAACTCAATCATGCACTCCTCCAAGGCAGAGAGCTCTCCATCTTAGCCAGTCAGTTGAACTGCTCTAGTCCTGAAACAGAGACCTGCATGGAGATACAGTAGATTACTGCCACAATTATTGTAAATACACAGACCGCTACTCATCCAACCCCTACTGGATGTCTTGTTCCATCTTTGTACTTTGACAAAAACGTCAACATCCTCATCTTAAGAGACCAGTTATTTCCTTTGATCTCACACCCTGAACTCCCTCACACAGCATCTGTGGCAAGCCCAGGAGAAGCCCTGAGCCAGTTGGCATAAAAATAATTTTAAAAAAAGAGCTGAAGAGAGAATTAAATAGATTGGTTGAGAAATAACCATTCAGAAACAAAGAGGGGAATCCACTCCCCCAAATCTCCCCACACCTTGAAACTGTTCATCCTTCCTCGTGCCCATTCTATGGGGGTGCTCATTTCTCCTTTCCCCCTCTGGAGTGGCGTCAAAGCTTTGACGTCAGGAGGGGGCATTGCATCACATCGCAAGGCTCACACTTCGCATATTGCCAGAAGAAGAAACAGGAAGTCTCATCCACCAGTAAAAACTCTTCCCATAAGTCCCTGGGCTCGGGTGGTGATGGGCTAGAGTTCAGAGTTATGAATGTGTCACCATTACGACTCGAAGCATCACTAAGGTACCAGTTGGGGACTTCCTTTGTCAACGATAGTCTCTTACTGTAAAATATTTTTCCTATTGAGTTCTATTGTCCAAACACCAAAGATATGTCCCCTTACCTTTATAACCGCTTTTAAAAACTCAAACACAAAAATTAGGATTTGCAAACACAGAAACCCCCCACCATGTCTAAACTGTCTGAAGTCTGCAGCTTTTCTGAGCACTTTTTGGATTCTGAACCCTTTGTTTAGTTTTTAAAAATCTTTTATTGGGACTCTTATTGCAAAATAAAAATGCCATGTATTGTTTTTTAAACTTTGAATTTGTTTCTCTCTTTTTAATGTCCTTTGAAGAAAGTGGTGAATGTGTCGACCCATGGGCATCTGTCACAGTTCTGTTTCTGGGGGGAGGTGGGGCACGACCATGCTGTTTCCGGAGGCTGCAACCCCTACTCGGCCTTCTGCAGCTCTCCCCCAGGGGGCGCACACGGGCTGCGCAGGCTCTTCTGAAGCACGTGGGCGTCTGCCGGCTCTATCCTCTTGTAGTAGTTCTTTTTCGTCTCGATGATCTCAAAGCCAAACTTCTGGTAGAAGTCGATGGCCGACTCGTTGCTGATCTGCACGTGACTGTCAGGTGAGAGAAGGAATCCAAATCAAATACAATTTTATTTGTCACATGCCTGGTAAACAACAGGTGTAGACCAACAGTGAAATGTTAATTACGGGCCATTCCCAACAATACAGAGAGAAAAAAATAGAAATAATAACACAAGGAATAAATACACAATGAGTAACGATAACTTGGCTATATACACATGGTACCAGGACCAAGTTGATGTGCAGGGATACGAGGTAAGAGAGGTAGATATGTACATACAGGTAGGGATAAAGTGACTAGGCAACAGGATAGATAATAAACAGTAGCAGCAGCGTATGTGATGAGTCAAAAGAGTTAGTGCAAAAAGGGTCAATGCAGATAGATAGAAGCGTGTGAATTAGGTGGTGAGGGATGACAAACATTTAACTGACCACTGAGGGTGCATCTCAATAGGGGCCTTTATCTTTTTGATCTGCACTGATGTGAAAAAAGAGAAATGGTGAAAGCAATATGGTGTATACTATGCCAATACCAGGCAATTGCTTTCACCTGTCCAGTTCTTTCACATCAACACAGTGCACAGACATGAGAGGAGTCCATTTAGAATATTGAGCTGCACAGTAAAGAGTTTACAGACTAAGTGCCGAAGTCTGTAAGATTGCCGTTTACCGTGGCCCGTCTGTAAGCACCTTAAGACGCAGGACAGATCCTTGGATTATAGACTTACAGGTAAATGTTGTCAAAGGTGCCGTCCTTCTCGCAGATGTTTAACACATGGTTCAGCATCTTCGTTCCTGGTCACAATACAAGACAGAAGATAAGGAGTTTGACAATATGCAACACAGGTGACTAGCTCTGACTTTGCTGATCGCTATTATATTGAGGAAAAATGTATATACTATGACTGTGATATGTGGTTGTCCCACCTAGCTAGCTTAAGATGAATGCACTAACTAAGTCGCTCTGGATAAGAATGTCTGCAAAATTAGTAACAAGTAAAATAAAAAACTCCAAACAGTATGAGAGGATACAAGTAAATATGAAATATGAGAGGATACAAGTAAATATGGTGTGAAGCTGGCTATTGTCGGTGTACAAGAGCAACAATAAAAGACTTGCGCCGTACCTATGCCTAATCTACGGTAGGGCGCAAGGCAGCCCAATGTCATGATATATAGTCTCTTCTGGTTCTGAGAGTGGTCCACTCTGCAGCACACTGCCCCCACCGCAATGTCATTGAAGTATGCTACAAACACAGGGGTCAGAGGTCAGGTGTATTAGACATCAGTGCCATGCAGTATTTCCTCATAACACACCATTAGTTCACGACAAAAACAAGTGCATCAATATCAAACTACAAGGGACTACGTGATTGGGCAAGCCCGTCTCGTCTTACCTAGCTTGGCGAGCTCTCCCACTTCGAGCACGTCCTTGTAGAACTTGTCATTGTAGCTGACGGGAAAGATGACCTGGTTGAGGCGTTTCAACTGTTTAATGTTGTGGGGCGTAACATCCCCCAGCTCGATCCGGCTACTGGAACAAGAGCAGAACGGTCAACCAGCTGGGCACGGGGGTCTAACCAAGCAACTAGACACACACACAAACAGATATATGGGGATACAATCTTCCCAGCTCTGCAGATTTTGCTGCGATGAGACAGATTCATTAGATCTTTTGTTTTGGTACTGTCCATTTGTAGCTTGTTTTTGAACACAGGTCCAGGAATGGCTAAAGGATTGCAATATTTACCTGGAGCTAACCCTGCAGATAGCACTACTGAGTGATCTGAAAAGTCAGTCAATCGATCAATAATTATTATTATTTTAGCAAAAATGTTTATTTTCAATTTACAATCTGTAGAAACAATGAGAATTTTCCACTGCTCCAGAATCCAATGGCGGCGAGTTCTACATCACTCCAGCCAACGCTTGCCATTGCGCATGGTGGTCTTAGGCTTGTTTGCGGCTGATCGACCATGGAAACCCATTTCATGAAGCTCCCTACGAACAGTTCTTGTGCTGACGTTGCTTCCAGAGGCAGTCTGGAACTCGGTAGTGAGTGTTGCAACCGAGGACAGATGATTTTTACGCGCTGCACGTTTCAGCACTCGGCGGTCCCGTTCTGTGAGCTTGTGTGGCCGTTGTTGCTCCTCGATGTTTCCACTTCACAATAACAGCACTTACAGTTGACCGTGGCAGCTCTAGCAGGGCAGAAATCTGACGAACTGACTTGTTGGAAAGGTGGCATCCTATGACGGTGCCACGTTGAAAGTCACTGAGCTCTTCAGTATGGGCCATTCTAATGCCAGTGTTTGTCTATTGAGATCGTATGGCTGTGTGCTCGATTTTATACACCTGTCAGCAGCGGGTGTGGCTGAAATAGCCGAATCAACTAATTTGAAGGGGTGTCCACATACTTTTAATGTGGCACTCATATCCACAGTGACTGATACACAGCTGTGTACAGATACCATGACACAACTCACATGAAGTCTGTCGGTAAACACAGATGTCTAACAGTGCCGGAGGACATGGTCTGGTCTGCCTTGAGCTTTTCTAGGGAGCGGGCTGGACAGACAGTTATCCTGCCACTGTGAGCCATCTAGACCCACTTGGGCTAGCCCAGATGCATTGACAGCTGCCACCTCTCATCCCAAAAGTACAACAGTGGCATCATGCACACAGCACTACGCCAGATACACACAGACACGAAATCTGCCCCCCAACGCAAAACCCAACATTCATTAAATTGGGATGACTGACGTTACATGCAGCTACAAGCAATCTGTATGCATGTACACAGCCTTTCCTGTGTGCCTTGATCATGAAAGATTAGGCAAGATGTTTAGGTAAATGTCAATCTCTGAGACTGAGAGAGAGTTTGTTTTCGCTTGAGTTTGACCATTTGTCTCCAACCGACTTCCTCCTGGGAGCACACAGAGGTATTTATAGGGCGACTCCTCATGTTAAAACCTCTATGCCGACAACAGCTGCTGGTCACGTGTTCGGTGGCAGTCAGACAGGCCGGATAGAGTGACAGCAGAGACCTGGCGACGTCGCCAATATTCAAATCTAAGACATCTGCTCTGTGAATTTAAAAACCTGAGACCCCACCATTAGACTGTACAGATAAGACTGTGACGTGTTAGGGGAACTTGTGAAGTAAATAAGCTAACATCAACCTGAAATTGTGGTTTGATTATGTATCAACATGGAATCTACGCATCAGTCTTATTTGATCCACTGAAGGCTTTCTTCCCCCTGTTGATAGAATCACTTAGATTTAGAAATGCCCCAAGTAGTTAGCTACATATACTGTAGTAAACGTTTGCTACATTGTACCTAGTCCTTGATCATGACTCAGTTCCATTACATTACACATAAATACTTGGACAAAGGCATCTTATGTACGGGGGAGTTTTTTTAAGAGCCCCAATGCTCGGTCTGAACATTAACACGCATCGCTTGCAGTACGGTTTTGGAAGCATAAGGACCCTATCTTTCATATCAGCAGGAAAAAACCATCTAAAACCAAAAAAGGTTAAATTGATACACACCTTTATAGGTTTAGGGTTCCCACATGGCCATATTTCAATGTCACAGCGCTTGTTTACAGAAAACAGCCATTAGACGGAGTGGACTACCTGTGTTAATTAGCCATCTGTGTCTCCGAACACCTGTGTGTAAACTGAAGACACCATTTTACATTTACGTCATTTAGCAGACGCTCTTATCCAGAACGACTTACAGTTAGCGAGTGCATACATTTCATACTGACACCGTCACGTGTTGTCACTGAATAATACTGTCGGCTGCAACTGCGTTAAAACAGTGTACAGTAAGTGTATATTTTGCATTTGTGAAATTATTTTGATGTGATATGAAAGTAGAGGGTGTTGTGTTTCTTGAACTGCATCGCAATCTATTCACATTTAGATTGAGTATTTGGCTGCCAGCGCCAATTCACCTCTAAACAGAACATGTAAGGTCCTTGGACTACAAGGAGTAACGATAGGCTCCTTTAGTCCATTATTGGGCTACCTTGTGTAACTTCACTTATACTAGCTAGCTGTGTGTTATTTACAGTAACAGATGCAAAACTAAGCTACTGTTTACAAAGTAGCCACGAGGGAATTTATATTTTGTAACCTTTGCAGATAATTGCATAAGATAGGGGTTGACTCCCTAAAAGCACCTTGGTTTACAGCCTGGTATCAGACTAGACATAACATAGTAAAAGTAAATCTGAGGTACTCAAATTAGTATGATATATTACTTTTGGTATGGTTACATAAGACAGATGGTTACGAGTCCAAAGGTTGCGAGTTCGAATCTCATCAAGGACAACTTCAGCATTTTAGCAACTTTAACTATACTGAACAAAAATATAAACGCAACATGTAAAGTATTGGTCCAATGTTTCATGAGCTGAAATAAAATATCCCAGAAATGTTCCATATGCACAAAAAGCTTATTTCTCTCAAATGCTGTGCACAAATTTGTTTACATCCCTGTTAGTGAGCATTTCTTCTTTGCCAAGATAATCAATCAGGCCTTTATGGTAGAGTGGCCAGGCGGAAGCCACTCCTCAGTAAAAGGCACATGACAGCCCGCTTGGAGTTTGCCAAAAGGCACCTAAAGGACTCTCAGACCATGAGAAACAAGATTCTCTGGTCTGATGAAACCAAGATTGAACTCTTTGGCCTGAATGCCAAGCGTCACATCTGGAGGAAACCTGGCAGCATCCCTACGGTGAAGCAGGGTGGTGTCAGCATCATGCTGTGGGGATGTTTTTCAGCAACAGGGACTGGGAGACTAGTCAGGATCGAGGGAAAGATGAACGTACAGAGAGATCCTTGATGAAAACCTGCTCCAGAGCGCTCAGGACCTCAGACTGGGGCAAAGGTTCACCTTCCAACAGGACAACGACCCTAAGCACACAGCCAAGACAACAAAGGCGTGGATTCGGGGCAAGTCTCTGAATGTCATTGAGTGGACCAGACAGAGCTCGGACTTGAACCCGATCGAACATCTCTGTAGAGACCTGAAAATAGCTGTGCAGCAATGCTCCCCATCCAGCCTGACAGAGCTTGAGAGGATCTGCAGAGAAGAATGGGAGAAACTCCCCAAATATAAGTGTGCCAAGCTTGTACCGTCATACCCAAGAAGACTTGAGGTTGTAATCACTGCCGAAGGTGCTTCAACAAAGTACTGAGTAAAGGGTCTGAATACTTATGTAAATGTTATATGTTTTTTTATTTGTTATAAATTAGCAACAATTTCTAAAAACCTGATTTTGCTTTGTCATTATGGGGTAGTGTGTAGATTGCTGAGGGAAAAAACAATAATCAATTATAGGATAAGGCTGTATTGTACAAAATGTGGAAAAAGTCAAGGTCTGAATACTTTCTGAATGCACTGTATAATACGAATTGTAATTCTTAACATCATACAAAATGGGTGAGACAAATCCACAAATGAATACATACCATACGAAACGTAACATATCATACTAAACGGAGTATCTCGGATTTACGTACAGAATAATACAAAATGCTCTGAGACCATGTTGTGGTTTATGGTTCATGCTCACGCCCCAAACAGTAAATTGAATCAATGGGTTACTTGAGTCATTTTAAGATTGCCTAATAAACTAGCGAAATACACTCCTTCACAGAAACCAGTGATACTAGCCAATAGCTAAATATGATTGTCAAAATCTACTGACAAACGTCAGCATGCTGCTAGGTAGTACTGTGACAGTTCTAATCGAATTTGTTCCAAGTTAAGTTAGCTAGCTAGTGTTAGCTACCTAGCCGCTAGCTAAGTAAAGTAGCTAACGTTAGCAAACTAGCTAGCTAGTTGAACAAACTTGGAGTTGAGTGGCGTAAAGTAGCCTAGTAATTAGGTATAGTTAACGTCAAAGTAGAGCGGACTTCAAACGTTTCGAAATTCAGCTAACGTTAGTTAACTACACGAACTAACAGGCAGGTTACAAACTTATCCGACTTTTTGTTCAAGGTTTAATTTGATGGAAAATGCACGCGCTACTAGCCACACTTAGCAGGTTAACGATGTTATTTGCTAACTAGATAGTTAACCAATGAGACACATTGTGTCTAATAACTGGTAAAGAGACGAAAATCACTGTGGTGCTGTCGTTGGCAGATTATTTTACCTAACCGTGCAAAGGGTTTAGCTAGCTAGCATTGCAACCACCTCTCCCGCCCCCGTTGAAAAAAAGAGACGAAAAAACTTTACTCGTGCTAGGAACACAGACATCTCTCTAAATGGCTTTACTCACCCTTTCATTGTAAACTACTGTTATTCCTTAGTTTCGATGTGGTTGAAGTTCTGAGTAGTTTACGGTTCAGGTAGGGGAATTTTGACAGCGTTGGGGTTGCCTCCTGTCGTACCCTCCACATGTATGTATGTTGCTAGCTGTTAGCTTAGCTACCGCACTCCTCTACTGTCAACTCTGCGCAGAACGTCACTCTGCGCAGAACGTCACTGTACATTAATATTTTTTAAATCCAGTTATTTTTATTATATGGGTTGAGCAAATTACTAAATATTTCTGCTTAGTAAAAAACAAGTTCTGTTTTTGAAATGTTAACATTTCGGGATGTTTGTTCTTGAAGTATGAATTGACCTTTAGCTTTGACATTTTTGTTAGATTTTTACATGTCTTCATAATAATTTGTTATTATTCAATTTCTGATTATTTGTGGCGCAACTCGTTTTTTCATTTGAATTCGTAGCACTGCTGTAAAATATTGTGTCATGCAAATCTCCAGTGTCCCACAATGCAATCCGTATTTTACGCATAACAGCAACATCCTATGGTTCTACCGCCATTTTGGCTCAAACGCAAAGATATTTTCTCGAAAAAGACTACATCATTCTACTGTTTGTTTTTCTGCCCTCAGCCTAAGGTGGAGTGTTAAATATTTTTTTGTTCCGAGCCTCAACCGTGGAACATGTCTAATTACTAAATCGCTATGGTGCTTCTCATCAGCTGTTCTGTTCTTTTGTTGGTGTTTTTATTTTTATTTCAAACTATAGACGAATATCAAGAGGAAGTATATATCTTTCCATCTATATCTTTGATACCGCAGTGGGCTTGAGCCATAATGGTAGCAGTTGCAGTGTTATGAGTCTGGAGTCTCGCGATCTGCAAAGGTCGGAGTAAATGAAGCGGATAATTTGCTATCGTATCTCCACTCATATCTTCCCAAGGCAGAGGATCAAGACGCTGGACCGTTTAATTTCTAAAGGTAGCTATGACATTTTATTATCATCAAATTAGATTAAATGCAATGTCTATATTATGTGATTTTTCATAATTCTTTCGAAATGCATCAAAATGGCACAGCCAGCGATTTTGACAGATGACCTACGCTTAAATATAATGTAGCCAACGACGGCTATACATTTATTTCACGGTCGTTTATCAAAGGAATTTGATAATTGGAGCATACATTTAAATGCATTCATGGTGTTGCTTTTTCATTAAAATGTTTTTTTTCCTATTTTTATCACCATCATCAAATAGATTGCAGGGCAGCTTCTCAAATGTCAAGTGTTATTGCGCAAAAATGCGTAAACATCGTGCATCGTAAAGTATTTGTCTCATCAATGTGTGTTTTATTTTTATTTTTTATTTTTTTATAGCAAAAATGTAACTAGTTATGTTATTTTCTGTTACATGGCCATGGATATATTCGATCATGTAAAAAATTAATAATGTCGATGCTACAGCGCTTTGGTGTTCACAAGGTGGTCATGTGATTCTGTTGACAAGACACCTTGGGGCAATGTAGCGCTTGATCATGACTCTCAGTTCCATTAACGTTACATTACACATAAGAGTCATTGGACTAAGACCTCTTCTGTAGGTGGGGTTTGTTAAGAGCCGTGACGCTCGGTCTGAACATTAACACGCATCGCTTGCAGTACGGTTTTGGAAGCATAAGGACCCTATCTTTCATATCGGCGAGAAATAATTGTAGAAAAACAAAAGGTTAAATTGATACACACCTTTTTATAGGGTTCCCACACGTCAATATTTCCATGTTACAGTGCTTGTTTATGGAAAACAGATGGAATACCTAGTGGACTACCTGTGCTAATTAGCTATCTGTGTCTACGAACACCTGGGTGTTAGTCTGCTGAATGACTAATTATTATTATTAATTCATTATTAATTATTAACATCTGTGTGTAAACGGAAGACAGACACCACAAACCTGTTGTCACTGAAAAATACTGTCGGCTGCAACTGTTAAAACCGGTTAAAACAGTATACAGTAAGTGTGTATTTTGCATTTGTGAAATTATTTTGATGTGATATGAAAGTAGAGGGATTTGTTTTTCTTGAATTGCACCGCAATTGAGAATCAATTCACGTTTAGATGGATTATTTGGCCATTGGCTTCCAGGGCCAATTCACCTCTAAACAGAACATGTAAGGTCCTTGGACTATAAGGAGTAATGATAGGCTCCTTTAGTCCATTATTGGGCTACCTTAATCTCAGATGATTTACCAGCAGACCCAGTACTTTGGGCCAATGAAGCTGAGATAAAAGGGAGACTAGTAGCCCTACTACACATGCAGAGAGGGCCATGTGGTATTGTAAATTAAACCAAAAAAAATCATTTATTATTCTCAAGCGGCTCCTACTCCGTTGGTTTGCTCCTAGTGACATAGGCTAGTGTGACAGTGGCACATGAGGATGATTCTGTTTGACTGAGGAAGAATAATTCACTGCAATTAGCACAAGCACATTAGGACTCTGTGCACCTGCCACAGCCCCACCACATCCTCACTTGGATGTTGAATTTCTCATCAGAAGTGTCTGCTCATAGGATAGGACCTGTTTGGGTGTATCTCAATCATGTCGGTTCACATCCTCTTCCCTTCTTCTTCATCTGCACTGATCTGAGATCTGAGTAAGGATAGGTTAAAGCAATATTGTGGAATCCCACCGAGGGATTTTCTTTCACTTGTATAGTGCAGTATTCAATGAAGAACACAAAACAAGGAAGGGAAAGGAAGCCACAGGAATATTGAGAATAAGGTCTACCCTTTGTGTCTTCTATCTTTGACAACAAAGAATAGAATAGTTAAAAAGAACAGCTAGTTAAAAAGATAACAGTAACAGGTTTTCCCTAAGTGTTGATTCAGGACCAGTTTTAGTTGCAGCTCTTTGGCTCAATATTAGGACTGAGAAAGGAGAATTTGATCCTGGACTTGCCCTTGGGGGCATTTTCTCCTCACAGGGACAGCAGTGAGCAGCATAGTACTCATCACTGCTTCCACTTCCAGCCTGAAATGTAACCCATACATATTTTACATTGTTATCAAATTGTATTTGTCACATGCTTAGAAAAACAACAGGTGTAGACTAACAGTGAAATGCTTACGGGCCTTTCCCAACAATGCAGACAAAGAAAATAGTTTGAATAAATACACAATGAGTAACGATAACTTGGCTATATACACAGGGTACCAGTACTGAGTCGATGTGCAGGGGTAAGAGGTAATTGAGGTAGATATGGACATATAATTAAGCAATAAGGCACAAGGGGGTGTGGTATACACTTAGGATATATGGCCAATATACCACGGCTAAGGGCTGTTCTTATGCATGACGCAACGCAGAGTGCCTGGATACAGCCCTTAGCTGTGGTATATTGGCCATATACCACAAACCCCTGAGGTGCCTTATTGCTATTATAAACTTGTTACCAACGTAATTAGAGCAGTAAAAATAAATATTTTGTCATACCCGTGGTATACGGTCTGATATCAGAATTCAGGGCTCAAACCACCCAGTTTATAACTAGGGATAAAGTGACTAAGCAACAGGACAGAATAAACCGTAGCAGCAGTGTATGTGATGAGTCAAAGTTAGTGCAAAAACGATCAATGCATTTAGTCCGGGTAGCTGTGTGGTTAACTATTTAACTAACTATTTAGCAGTCTTATGGCTTGGGGGTAGACACTGTTCAGGGTCCTGTTAGTTCCAGACTTAGTACATCAATACCACTTGCCATGCGGTAGCAGAGAGAACAGTCTGACTTGGGTGGCTGGAGTCTTTGACCATTTTTAGGGCCTTCCTCTGACACCGCCTGGTATAGAGGTCCAGGGTGGCAGGGAGCTCGGCCCCAGTGATGTTCTGGGCTGTCCGCACTACCCTCTGTAGAACGTTGCGGTCGGATGCCAAGCAGTTTCCATACCAAGTGGGGATGGAGCCATTTAAGATGCTCTCAATGGTGTAGCTGTAGAACTTTTTGAGGATCTCAGGGCCCATGCCAAATCTTTTCAGCCTCCTGAGAGGGAAGAGGCGTTGTCGTGCCCTCTTCACGACTGTGTTGGTGTGTGTGTGTGGACCATGACAGATCCTTAGTGATGTGGACACCGAGAAACTTGAAGCTCTCGACCCGCTCCACTACAGCCCTGTCGATGTGAATGGGTGTGTGCTCGGCCCTCCATTTCCTGTAGTCCACGATTAGCTCCTTTCTTGGTGACGTTGAGGGAGAGATTGTTGGCCTGGCAACACACTACCAGGTCTCTGACCTCCTCCTTGTAGGCGGTCTCATCATCGTCGGTGATCAGGCCTACCACTGGCGTGTCGTCAGCAAACTTAATGATGGTGTTGGAGTCGTACACGGCCACGCAGTCGTTGGTGAACAGGGTGTAAAGGAGGGGCCAAGCAGTTATTTTGTGGGCTACTTCAACTCCCAGCCCCTAGAACAGGGGTCGACACCCCAAATTATGTATCACACACACACACACACACACACACACACACACACACACACACACACACACTACCAGTCAAAAGTTTGGACACACATACTCATTCAAGGGTTTTTCTTTATTTTTTACTATTTTCTACATTGTAGAATAATAGTGAAGACATCAAAACTATGAAATAACATATGGAATCATGTAGTAACCAAAAAAGTGTTAAATAAATCAAAATATATTTGAGATTTGAGATTCTTCAAATAGCCACCCTTTGCCTTGATGACAGCTTTGCACACTCTTGGAATTCTCTCAACCAGCTTCATGAGGTAGTCACCTGGAATGCATTTCAATTAACAGGTGTGCCTTCTTAAAAGCACCCCCACACATAACACCCAAGAAGACATAGTGACAAAGCAAAAACAGGTTTTTAGAAATTGTTGCTTATTTATAAAAAAACTACATCACATTTACATAAGTATTCACCTTTGGCAGCGATTACAGCCTCGAGTCGTCTTGGGTATGACGTTACAAGCTTGGCACACCTGTATTTGGGGAGTTTCTCCCATTCTTCTCTGCAGATCCTCTCAAGCTCTGTCATGTTGGATGGGGAGCATCGCTGCACAGCTATTTTCAGGTCTCTCCAGAGATGTTAGATTGGGTTCAAGTCCGGGCTCTTGCTGGGCCACTCAAGGACATTCAGAGACTTGTCCCGAAGCCACTCATGCGTTGCCTTGGCTGTGTGCTTAGGGTTGTTGTCCTGTTGGAAGGTGAACTTTCGCCCCAGTCTGAGGTCCTGAGCGCTCTGGAGCAGGTTTTCATCAAGGATCTCTCTGTACTTTGCTCCGTTCAGCTTTGCCTCGATCCTGAGTAGTCTCCTAGTCCATGCCGCTGAAATACATCCCCATGTTGCCATCACAATGCTTCACCGTAGGGATTGTGCCAGGTTTCCTCCAGACGTGACGCTTGGCATTCAGGCCAAATAGTTAAATCTTGGTTTCATCAGACCAGAGACTCTTGTTTCTCATTTGCCTTTTGGCAAAAGCCAAGCGGGCTGTCATGTGCCTTACTGACGAGTGGCTTCCGTCTGGCCACTCTACCATAAAGGCCTGATTTGGTGGAGTGCTGCAGAGATGGTTCTCCCATCTCCACAGATGAATTCTAGATGAACTCTTTTGGTACCCTTCCCCAGATCTGTGCCTCGACACAATCATGTCTCTGAGCTCTACGGACAATTCCTTCCACCTCATGGCTTGCTTTTTGCACTGTCAACTGTGGGACCTTTTATATAGACAGGTGTGAGCCTTTCCAAATCATGTCGAATCAAATTAATTTACCACAGGTGGACTCCAAGTTGTAGAAACATCTCAAGAATGATCAATGGAAACAGGATGCACCTGAGCTCAATTTCGTGTCTCATAGCAAAGGGTCTGAATACTTAAATAAATAAGGTATCTGTTGTTTTTTAAAATACATTTTCAAACATTTCTAAACCTGTTTTCGCTTTGTCATTATGGGGTATTGTGTGTAGATTGCTGAGTATTTTTATTTATTTAATACATTGGAGAATAAGGCTGTAACGTAACAAAATGTGGAAAAAGTCAAGGGGTCCGAATACTTTCCAAAGGCACTGTATGTGATCGTGTCTCGTGTTCAAATATAACCTATTTTTGGGCTTCCTTGTGGTCAATTTGCAGTGTATTAATTATTATAATGATGTTCTACCCCTGCCCTAGAACCTCAGCCTGTACTGTAGGCCTTCTCCCGCTCTTCAGTGCTTGCCTTCCTCATTCTACTCTAGGGGAAGGGTGGTTGTTAGTGACTATGTGAATCCATTGTGTCAATTTGGGATGCACTGACTGAGTAAATTAGCACTATTTCATTACATTTGAAAACTTGAACAGGAAGTTAAATGTGAGCCGTTGGGTTTGCAGGATTATGCAACACCTTGGAGCCAGCACTCGCTCTAGTTTCATTATGAGACAGATTATGCTGAATGGGACATTATTTTATTAGGCTAAAGCTCCTTTGTGTTTGGTCACTGGGTACCCTCACTGGAGAGACCCTGACCTCATTTTAAATGTAAACTTCAATGGGGTAGGGACGTCCCAATGATTCCGAATAGCACGGACCCTTCCACTATCCCTGATATTGATCTGGTCAGTTTTGTGCTTTATTTCCCCATATAGGTAGGGACTTTGGGGAGAGTAAACTGATCCCTGATCTGTTTTTAAGGGCAACTTCTGCCTGCATCGTACTAGAGATTGCTGAGCTTGGTAGGTATGCTCACTGTCAAGGGATATGGATTTAATCCTCTAGCTTTTTAAAAACCAGAGTGTTGTGAATCAGTGTGTCTGAATCTCATACAATCCACAAAGACACTAATTTAGTTGACTTCCCAATCCTACCCCACACTAGGATTTTCCACTTCCTCAAACGGCCCATATAACTCAGCCAGCCATGTTCCACAGTCATGTGACGCCTCATGCATATATTCCACCCTATGAGTCTCTATGACAAAATCACAATGGAAATGATTTAATTCTGTCCAAGTGTGTGTCTCAGTCAGTGTGTGTATACATGCACTTATGTATGCATGTCTGTTCTGTTTTACAACGTATTTTGCACCTGATATGATCCAGAGGGAATAAAACATTCAAGAGAAAGGGAAGAATTGTGCTCTTGATAAAGAAAGGATGTTTTTGCATTGTTTTAGTCATCTCAGTGGAGGTACAAATGCCATGTAAGCTAAGCTTGGCCACGGATGCCACATCCTTAGGTCTGTATCCTGCTGCTCCAGACTAGATCTATTGGGGGGGAGGGATTCTGTATTTCTACACAGATAACATAGCCAGTCTAGCATGGCAGAAAGGCCCTATCTGTGGCAAGGACAAAAGGGCACTGAAGCAGGGATTGTGGGTATGTGTGTCTACAGACAGGGTGGGTGATGAGGGGTTGTTAAACCCCAGCAGTATAGATGCAGCAGCACCATAGCGTTAGCCACCGTAGCGTTAGCAGCCCCCCAGAGAGAGCGATGCCAAGTCGTGATGTTGGGCTCTAGTCGCTGGGATATCACCATGGTTACGGTTCGGGAAAGGGGTGATATTGCCATGGTAACAGAACAGAGAGACAGGGATCTGTGTGTACAGACTGTTTCCCGATAGTGTGCTATATGTGTGATATTCCCTCTCACCATTGCAGAAAGCTTAATTTTAAGCCTATGTGTGGGAGGGAATTTGTCTGTGTGTAATCATGGTTTAGTTATTGGCCTACTCTGTTAGTGTGTGTATGTCTTTAGTGTTGGGGAGGGTTAGCAAGCTACTTTGAACAGATTCAGAATGGATGGGTGGGTGGATTTTGTGCGTCAGACATATAGAGTTACACAGAGGCTGGGTCCTGATATTGATATAATAACCATCATATGGAAGTAAATTTGGAGTCACGCGACTCGGGAAACCATGCAGTTTATTAGGCAACAGATTAAATAAGTTATGATGAAATTCACAGGGTGGTGAAAGTGCACGGTGATGAGTTTGATGCTGCTTTCCAATAAATATCGAGGGTCTTATTCTGGTGACGTGATGATCTATGCTTGACTGCCGTTTGACAAATAAAAGATTCTTATCCATAATAATCTCATCATGTAGACTAGCCTACCCACACTGTATCTGGGAGCTGTTGGCTAGAGAGCACGTGCCAAGACCAGAGTAGGCACATTTGCTATTTAACGTAACAGTTTTTGTGACAACTATAGGTAGAGATGGAAACACATTGAACTTTAGGTTTTCATTTACCGAATAAAAATCTAAGTGAAAAGTTCATTTTGTGTGCACTACGTCATCACACACTGATTTTTATCCACAAGAAGTCCATTTGGTGGAAACATACCACTGGTGGGATAATGCCAATTGGATGGAAACCTAGCTAGTGACAAATGTTTTGGCTTTGTACTTTGGATTTGAAATGATACAATGACTATGAGTTTAAAATGCAGAATGTCAGCTTTAATTTGAGGGTATTTTCATCCATATCGGTGAACCGTTTAGAAAATGTATTTATTTTCAATAAACAATGGAAACTAAATATAGTTTACATGTTGTCAACAATCTAAGCCAACCCGTCTGTTTTGCTCCATAGTTTTGGTTGCTGAACAACCAACCCGCCTATAGTGTCCCAGCAGTACCAGCACTATGGTGTTCCGTGAACTGTGCACCATTCTTCCCAGATTAAAGTCATTCGGCGAGAGAGACTCTTTCTGTCTCTTCTCTCTCCCTTTATCACTCTCATTCACACATTCACTCCATTATTCTTTCTTTCAGATCTAGCCTGTCAGGATGGACCTGTCCAAGCTGCCTAAAATCCAGGATGAGGAGAAGGAGAGCGAGTTTGGATACGTCCATGGAGTCTCCGGCCCAGGTCACTATCATTTACATTTAGCAGACGCTCTTATCCAGAGCGACTTACAGTTAGTTAGTGCATTTTTTTTTTTTTATTCATACCCCCCGTGGGAATCGAACCCACAACCCTGGCGTTGCAAACGCCATGCTCTACCAACTGAGCTACATCCCTGCCGGCCATTCCCTCCCCTACCCTAGACGACGCTGGGCCAATTGTGCGCCGCCCCATGGGTCTCCCGGTTGCAGCCTGGATTCGAACCAGGATCTCTAGTGGCACAGCTAGCACTGCGATGCAGTGCCTTAGACCACTGCGCCACACACATTCACCTATGTCTCATGTGCCTCTGTTTAGACTCTAAAGGTTTTAGGCTAGCTGAAGAAGAGATGCTTTGGTAAAAGCCTCAGTTATCCCTCTGGTAGTAGTCTAGGCGATAGGAGGCTTGGCACTAATCTGTTTACACCAATCTGGCGTTGAGTTTGGACTAGAGATCCGTCTCTCTTGCATGTGTCTGCCTGGTGTGTGACCTCTGACCTGTGTTGTCCCCTGTCTGTGCTGTAGTGGTGACGGCCACTGCCATGGCTGGAGCGGCCATGTATGAGCTGGTGAGAGTGGGCCACAGTGAGCTGGTGGGCGAGATCATCAGGCTGGAGGGAGACATGGCCACCATCCAGGTCTACGAGGAGACATGTATCCTAACGGGTGATATTGCACTGTTAATGCACCTGACTGGTTGCGTCCCAAATGGCATCCTATTTCTTACATAGGACACTACTTTTGACCATTTGGGATGCAAGCTTTACTGTACCTGACTGTGTCTGTGTTCTCCCGGTACATAAAGTGGTATGCCTGTGTGTACATGACTGCACCTGTGTGTATCAGGGGTTGGAACCAATATTATTTTCCAATCGTTTAGTTCTGAACAGAAACATTGTTTGTTGTTGTTCCGTTCCACTGTTCTGACCAGCAAAATACATTTCTGAACCAGTTAGAACCCCCCCAAAAAAATATCTGACGAGAGAGGGAGAGAATAAAGTTTTTCATATTCTGCACATTGAAGCACAAGAAATTATGTTTTTGTTATAGGTGGTTTTTAAGGACACGTAAATGTCTCATTTGGCCAATATCCCTCGTTAATTGATGGCGCTGGCTGCACCAGGTCCAATCTGAATGCATATGGATGTCCGGTATATTCAAATCTTCCCGGTCATGTTGTCTGGTGCCACATTTTCCTAATGGAAACCCCTGGCACACATACTGGCAAAGATTTTCTAGCAGGCAGACACTGTAATACGTTTGAGGGTGAGGGCTTTGCATAGTCCCTTTGCAGTGTATTTAGTGGGACAGAAGAAAAAAATGCCTGGAATGTTAAATAACGTTATTAACTGGTTCCCATGATTATAAAATAACAGTTCTGTTCCGGAACAGTATAGATCACTTTCATTTGCGGTTCTGATTCTGTTCCTTAAAATATTTAGTAGTTTACAGGTTCCAACCCCTTACTATATATTTATACAATCACCTTAGTGTTCATTACTGAACACATGTGTATATATTATACACCGTAGCAACCTCTTGATAACACTCAGACACATGAAGAGAAGACTTAAATCTACTGAAACACACACACACACACACTGTGAATGTGTTCCTGAGCATTGGCACAGCGGGTGTGTCTGTTGGGGACCCAGTGCTGCGGACGGGGAAGCCTCTGTCTGTGGAGCTGGGCCCAGGCATCATGGGCTCCATCTTTGACGGTATCCAGCGCCCCCTAAAGGACATCAACGACCTAACACAGAGCATCTACATCCCCCGCGGAGTCAACATCGGAGCCCTCAACCGAGACCTCAAATGGGAGTTCTCCCCCGTCAAGAGCTTACGGGTGAGTGTGTCCTACTACTCTGTCAATGTTTTAAGAAAAGTGTTTGCGTGGTTTACAAAGCGGTAACTCTGCCTCTATTTTGGGAGAAAGCTGAGGGATGGGCCTGGAGAAATGTAACCACTCTCAAATTCATAGATGGAGCTATGGATGCAAGGACTGACCATCCATGATATCAAAATGGTAGTTTTAACCATGTTTTGAGGCTATATAGTGTTTGCTTACATTGTTTACTAACATTGGGGTAAATCAAGCTTATATTTGGGTTCTGATGGGGTACGACAGTTGAACTAAGCTCATGACGCAAGTTATATTCTTCAAGAATCAATGGATATATATCGTTAATCTATGAATCCAAAAATTGATGTAGCAACTAAGGATTCTAGCTTTAATGTTAAAGTTTTAATTGATAACCATTAACCCCTTATCTCCCCCCTCTCTCTTAGGTGGGCAGTCACATCACAGGGGGTGATATCTACGGGATGGTGTTTGAGAACTCCCTCATCAAGCACAAGATCATGCTGCCCCCGAGGAACAGAGGAACCGTCACCTATGTGGCTCCCCCCGGAAACTATGACGTCTCGGTTAGTTAGTTCCACCACCCAACCATGTCTAAATCTATAGTAATACATGTGGGGTCATTAATGTATTAAGACTGTGTGTGTGTGTTTCAGGACGTGGTGTTGGAGCTGGAGTTTGAGGGTATGAAGGAGAAGTTCACCATGGTCCAGGTCTGGCCAGTGCGACAGATTCGTCCGGTCACAGAGAAGCTACCCGCCAATCACCCACTGCTGACCGGACAGAGAGTACTGGACGCCCTCTTCCCGTGAGTCCCCTCTCTCTTACCCCACTTTTCCATCAATCCTTCCCTCACCTTTCTCCATCTCTCTGTCTCTACTTCAAGGAAACTCTCTCTTACCACTCTCCCTCTTTCTCCACCTGTCCCTCTTTGCTTGAAGGACACTATCAGAATGTCTTTCTGTCCATCAGTCTTCACTATTCTGCTACAAGGAAACTCAATTAGAAAGTCTTATCTGAATCTGCCAATATACTCAACCTCTGCTTCCATCTCTCTGCCCCTGGTCTGTTCTACCTGTCTGTCTCTGTGTCCAGGTGTGTCCAGGGAGGAACCACAGCCATCCCCGGAGCCTTTGGCTGTGGTAAAACTGTCATCTCCCAGTCCCTGTCAAAATACTCCAACAGTGATGTCATTGTCTACGTAGGCTGTGGGGAGCGAGGGAACGAGATGTCAGAAGTTCTGCGAGATTTCCCCGAGGTGGGTGGTGTTATGTCATTGGATTATCATGATCATCATAATTAGCCTGTTTCTTATTAGAGGTCAGGATGATTGACAGTTGTGTCTGTCCAATAGCTGACCATGGAGGTGGATGGGAAGACTGAGAGCATCATGAAGAGAACAGCGCTGGTGGCCAACACCTCCAACATGCCTGTGGCTGCCAGAGAGGCCTCTATCTACACAGGTAAGAACCAATCACAGGGCCCAGAGCATAACACAGTAAACCTCCCAGCCAATGACAGGCCTGAGACCACAACATGGAGCACACCCCCTAACCAATCACCTACTTGTCCTCTGTGTGTGTCTGCAGGCATTACACTGTCTGAATACTTCAGGGACATGGGCTACAATGTGAGCATGATGGCTGACTCCACCTCACGATGGGCTGAGGCTCTCAGGGAGATCTCTGGTCGACTGGCTGAGATGCCCGCTGGTGAGTGGCTGCTGGTAACACCCAAAATACAAAATATTTACCTTTTTAAGGCAATGTATAGGACATCTTCTAGGGCTAGTGGGGTGAATTAGGCTTAAATCGGTTATTTGGAACATATAAAATAAAGGCCTGTTTTGTCTCCACAGACAGTGGTTACCCAGCCTACCTGGGTGCCCGTCTGGCGTCATTCTACGAGCGTGCTGGCAGGGTGAAGTGTCTGGGCAACCCAGAGAGAGAGGGCAGTGTCAGCATTGTAGGGGCGTGAGTACAGTTACAGCTTTTCACCACACGGGGGAGCCCTTGTTCCTCTCAACTCTCCAGTAGACCTCAGAAACCTGCCAACACAATCTAGCCACACTGGAATAGGCGGAAGTGGAGTGCTTCTTATAACATTATAACCATATGTTACTGATGTTCTGTTTCCTTTCCTCAGTGTGTCTCCCCCTGGTGGTGACTTCTCTGATCCTGTGACATCAGCTACCCTGGGTATCGTGCAGGTAACTATGGATACACCCTGTTTCTGTCTGGCACTGATAGACCACACTCATCCATATGGAGCAAATAAATAAAGACAAGCTTTAGGGACTCAATTATCATCCTTGGGTGCACCCCCCCTCCCCCCTACCCTCCCCTCCCCCCTCCCACCGCCCCTCTCTCCCTCCCACACCCCCCTCTCTCCCTCCCCACACCTCCCCCTCCCTCCCCTCCCCTCACCTCCCCCCTCTCCCGCCCTCCCTCCTTCCCTATCTCTCAGGTGTTCTGGGGACTGGATAAGAAGCTGGCCCAGAGGAAGCACTTCCCGTCAGTCAACTGGCTGATCAGCTACAGTAAGTACACGCGGGCGCTGGACGAGTACTACGACAAGCACTTCCCTGAGTTCGTCCCACTGCGCACCAAGGCCAAGGAGATCCTGCAGGAGGAGGAAGACCTGGCTGAGATCGTACAGCTGGTCGGCAAGGTGAGGGGGAACTGAGGGGAGGGGGAACTGAGGGGAGGGGGAAGAAAGAGAAGGCGGGGACAACATTGGGCTGCATCCCTATAGTCTGAGGTTTTATCTCCATGTCTCCTCTGCTTCAAAATATTGGTGACAGGCATCGCTGGCCGAAACAGATAAGATCACCCTGGAGGTGGCCAAGCTCCTCAAGGATGACTTCCTGCAACAGAATGGTTACACCCCCTACGACAGGTAACTCACTGACTCACTCAAACGCACTTGCTCTCACTGACCTACTCAAATATTTCAGAGTAATACCGAAAGATGGGCTGTGAACTAATTCCAACTGTAACTCCCTGCCCTCTGCCCTCTCCCTGCAGGTTCTGTCCCTTCTATAAGACGGTAGGCATCCTGTCCAACATCATAGCGTTCTACGACATGGCGAGGCACGCGGTGGAGACCACGGCTCAGAGCGACAACAAGATCACCTGGTCCATGATCCGAGAACACCTGGGAGAGATCCTCTACAGACTCAGCTCCATGAAGTTCAAGGTACAGCAGCAGTCTGACTGTTTCTCCTGTGTCTTTCTCTCTCTCTCTGTGTGTGTGTGCTTTTCCCCTGTATCTCTCTCTGTGTCTTTCTATGCTGAGTCTCTGAGTGTTTCTCTTACGATTTGTCTGTATCATGTTCTCTTTGTGGTCCTCTAACTATATGTCTGGCCTGTTTTAGGACACAGCCTCTGTGTAACTATATATGTCTGGCCTGTTTTAGGACACAGCCTCTGTGTAACTATATATGTCTGGCCTGTTTCAGGACCCAGTGAAGGAGGGAGAGGCCAAGATCAAGTCCGACTACACCCAGCTGCTGGAGGACATGCAGAACTCCTTCCGCAGCTTGGAAGACTGAGCCTTCACCCTGGACCTTTCACCCCTGACCCCAGGGGCAGTGCATGTCTGTGTCGCCCCCCCTCTCTCTCTGCAGCCACCTCTACTGCAGCATCACATTCCACTGCCTCATGTTTACACCCAACCTAATGCCATAAGTTTACCCAACGTGTGTGTGAATGTGTATGGGCAAGAAGAGAACGAAATGTACTGTATTCTTGTATTCTGTTGCCTCCCACACTCTAAATACCCCAGTGTATTTGCCCCAGCATGGTCGAAGATCTGCCCCAATACCTTAATGTGTGTATGTTTACATGTCTGTGTGTGTGAGACATCTCACTCTGAACCCCTGCACTGCCCCTCCCTCCCCCTGTTTGTTTTGGACATGGTCTCTGACCCGATCTGTGTACCTGAAGACTTCAGTTGATGTAATTATCATTCTTTACCCCTCTATCTGTACAGAAGATTAACATTAAATACTTAATAAGCAGAGTGACTCTATATTTGTTGCAGGTGTCTGACATGGACAACGTGTGGGCTGGTTGTTCATATTTTGTGATTTGCGCTGTGTAGTCTTGTGTACTTGCTGTACGTGTGTGTGTGTGTGTGTGTGTAAGAGGTGGGCTCTCTCGCCCTGTCCTTTCTACTGCTCATGTGACAAGTCCCAAAAAATTAAAGGCAACCAAACAAAATGGTGGGTATTGTTTGTGTGTGTTTCAGTAATGTCAGTCTTCTCTGCATGTTCTGTGAGTGTAATCAACAGGTTGCTACTAATGTATGTACCGTACAAACAATAGTAGTGAACACACAGGTGATCCACCACAGGAGGTTGGTGTCACCTTAATTGGGAAGGATGAGGTCGTGGTAATGGCTGGCGTGGAATGGTATCAAATACAGCAAACATATGGTTTCCATGTGTTTGATGCCATTCCATTTGCTCCGTTCCAGCCATTATTGTGAGCCGTCCTCCCTTCACCAGCCTCCACTGGTATACACAGACGCAGTCATGTATGAGGCTGTGTGTGTGAGAGTGACAAAAATATGTTTCTGGTGCTGCTGGTTGAACTAGTCTTGCAACATGTCTCTGATTCCTGTGTGGAATCTGTGGCACTCCGCCCTTTAGTTCTGTCTAATGAATGTGCTTAGTGGAAGAGGTCAGTTTGTCAGACACAACTAGTGAAACTACAGACAACATTCCTCTCCTTGACTAGTTTTAGTGACTGCAGACATTTTGTAACGTACGTAGCTAGATAGTTTTGATTAGTTACTGAGCTGTGATTTTTTATTTTATTTTTTGCAGTACAGCTGCACTGAACAAAAATAATTTGAGGGACAATTTTTTTGTTCATGTGATCTCCCCTAAAAAATATATATATATATATATTTTTTAAATCCTTTGAGGTCTCATGGAGGCGATGAAGGCTCAGTCTTAGGTTGGGCAGGTACAATAAATCATATTCTCAGAATTTGCATATAAAAAATATAAAAGCTTGATATATTGCATCCCCCTGCCTGCCAATTAACATGATTTGATATGGGAGTAGAGAGAACTGTGATTTGGTAATGAACTTCTAGAACAAGATCTGCGAGGGTGGAACAGAACAGAGAATGATCTGCGAGGGTGGAACAGAACAGAGAATGATCTGCGAGGGTGGAACAGAACAGAGAATGATCTGCGAGGATGGAACAGAACAGAGAATGATCTGCGAGGATGGAACAGAACAGAGAATGATCTGCGAGGGTGGAACAGAACAGAGAATGATCTGCGAGGGTGGAACAGAACAGAGAATGATCTGTGAGGGTGGAACAGAACAGAGAATGATGGCTATTTTTAGACCTGTTCGACAGCAACCAGTTAAAGTATGCAAATAATAATGAGCAAAGCTTGACCATGGTGCCTCCTTCATGGTGTTTTCCTCTATGGGCTGGGCCAGGTGAGAAGTAAATGCTATGTTCATAGCCAAGTGGGAAGGTGGTAATTACCAGTTGTGAAGTCATTACATTTACATTTTAGTCATTTAGCATTTTAGCATATTTTTTTTCATACCCCCCGTGGGAATCGAACCCACAACCCTCAACGCCATTCTCTACGAACTGAGCTACATCCCTTGCCGGCCATTCCCTCCCCTACCCTAGACGACGCTGGGCCAATTGTGCGCCGCCCCATGGGTCTCCCGGTCACGGCCGGCTACGACAGAGCCTGGATAAATAGGAGTTGGATGCATTCACATGCGTTGAACTCGTTGAGAAATGCTGATTGGCTAATGACAAACGTCAACCATAAACTAAAAGTACAGCTATTATGCTTGTGAACAAATTATAGTGTTCACAAACCATTAATAGATTGCTTTTTATAAGTAATATTTTGTTGCATTCAACTGCTGTAATCCAGGGAATTTCCTTAGTAGGTGATGTCAGAGTTCAACATGTCGGAGAAGTCGGAGCTCAGGGATGATAGACTAGTTTCCCACTAGTAATTACCAGTTGAAGGGCCGTTCAACTTTTTTTTCACCAATCCTACTCGAATGTGGTAAATACCACCTTCCCACTTGGTTATGAACGCAGCATCAGTCCACTTGTCTCACCTGTTCCCTGGTGAAAGGGCTTGCAGCACATATAGGCTATTTATGACGCCACACATTTATTTAAGGAACCTACCGGTGCACATTGCTGAAGGAAAGGACCGAGTTAGTTTTGCATGAATGACATTTGATGTCAAACGGAGCGGGTGGTGACATGCTTACAGGAATCTGCGTCTTCACGAAGCGTCATCCCGGACTCAAATAGGACTTGCTGCAGAAGATAAAGATCTCGTGTTATTTCCAGGTAGGTTATGAATTTGCACCGTCTTTTACCTGCTTATTACTGATGTTGTATCCCGCAGAAGGAGAGCGGACATGTGCCGCGTTCAAAACAACTCGGGGGGGAAAAACGCGCTCTGACTCGGAAAAAATGTTTTGAACTGTCATCCAACTAGCAATTCCAAGTCGGAAACTCTTGTCTTGAAAGCACATATGGTGATAGATGATGAGGAATTTGACAACTGGCCTGGTAATGATGCGATCACGCACTATTGCTGCTTTCACGTGCTACTCGGAACTAAGAAACTCGGAAATGTCCAACTGGTTGAACGCGGCACGTGTATAACTACAACCAGTTAACAAGTCGGAAATTAAAGAGTTCCCTTGTTCCCACTAGCACCTAAACGTGGCATGTAGGCCCCTATACCAACGTAGTTTTGACACAGTGGACGAGCAAAGACGCATCTCCTTTTTCGACATCACACAAACAATCTTGTTAATCACTTGAGATTCGCACTGCTAAAATGTTTGATGTTCATGTGCAGTCTTTTGAATGCACTGCAAACAAAATGGAAATGGCAAGTTTGCCTGAGAGAGCAGAATATAAATATGTATTAAAAGTGAGATTTTTGGGGGATTACTGTTCAGAATGTATCAATTCATATAACTGTTGTTGATATTAAATAATCTCACAACATTTCTCATTTGGTCACTTTGGTTTTAGGAATCTAGGTGAACTACAATTTTTCTCCTGGGTGACAGGCAGGGCGGGATAAAGCAGTTTTGTTGTGTCTCTTTCTTTGCACTCTCACTCATCAGAAAAGTGGATTAAGCTAAAGACCTGCATAGGATGTCAATTCCATCCTCATACCTCTTAGCATGGTATGCAAAGTTTAACCCTCTTCAGTGGAGACCAGCCATGAACAAACAAACCCAGTCCAGTCCAGGAGTCCTGCTATAATGACATGGACTGCTGGAGTTAATTTTATATGCTAAAGCTACTAGGTATCATTGTAACGCCTCTATCTCTTCTACCCAGTCAGCGGAACAGTGGATCTGATGGACCAGGTGTCCCGGTCAGTGGTGGGTAGTGATGTCACAGACGAGACAGCCTCCATGGGGGAGTACAGGTGGAGCTCTGAGGATCATGAGGTAAGATACAGGGAGCCCTTCTGTTTACTTGTCCGTGACAATCATGCACTTACCCCTACATAGTATACACAGGAGGCTGGTGTCACCTTAATTGGGGAGAACAGGCTCGAGGTAATGACTGGAGCGGAATAAGCGTAATCGTATTAAAATACATCAAACACATGGTTTCCAGGTGTTTGATTCCATTTGCTCCGTTCCGGGCCGTTATGAGTCGTTCTCCCCACAGCAGCCTCCTGTGATAGTATAACATGCCATGAAGTCTGCCTTCTCCCCTCTCAAAAACACATAAAACCACATGACATCCAGTTATTCATCAACTGTTCCTGCCCTCTAGTGGAGAGGACATTACATTACATTCTGACTATTATCCCATCTATTATGTACATTTACATTTACGTCATTTAGCAGACGCTCTTATCCAGAGCGACTTACAAATAGGTGCATTCACCTTATAGCCAGTGGGATAACCACTTATGTCAGACATAATTTCATTGCATTTAGTTATTGTCTTGATGTACTTGGTGACAAAACTACATGTAGTTCAACTAGTAATCTAATCACATTTTGCAGTAGCTTGGTGGTAGTTCAACTAAGTTAAAATCTAGGTAATGTTTTCAGTAGTTCAATACTTTTTTGTTGTTGTTGCCATGTAGTGGTGTAGCTAACTACTTGAACTACACACTACTTTTTTTGCAAAAATAAAATGTGGGTGAAGTAGGCAATAATGTATTTTCTTTTTCAGCATCAGGCCTGCCTAATTCTCACTTCAAACATCGTTTGTATGTTTAATAGGCTAAATAACACATTCTGTTAACCCCAAAGACATTTGCTCTTGCAATTTGTAGTCTATCACATTTCAGATTTACATACTATAGTAATTCGTATTCAAATGAGCTTTGATGTAATTCTAATGTTATTTCTGCGGCCTGTCAATCAATGTCCGACCCTCAGGGCCAGTGTCTGGTCACCCTGCCTGCCCTGCCTGCCCCCACTTACAAACAGAGGGTTGAGGAGTTCAAGAAGTTGTTCAAAGAACTGCCCGAGTCAGAGAGACTCATCATGGGTGAGTCGTGTGTGTGTGTGAGAGAAAGAGAAGCCAGAAACAGCCCCCCTATCACCTGTACCTTACCTGTGTCTGTGTATACCTGTCTCACGGTGCGTCCTGTGTATTTTCCCCAGACTACACCTGTGCCCTCCAGAGAGACATCCTACTGCAGGGACGCCTCTACCTGTCGGAGAACTGGCTCTGTTTCTATAGCAATGTGTTTTGGGGGACAAAGGTGAGCTCACACATGAGGGAAAGGAAAAATAAAGGCACAGTTTTCTGTTTAGCTGATTAACTAAATCGGATAATTATATGTCGTAAATATGTGTATATATTGCATGATTCTGGTCGTGTTAAGGATGTGATCAGTGTGCTCTGGTCGTAGATAGCCTTGACTCTGAGGGACATCAAGGCCATGTACAGAGAGAAGACAGCAAGGCTGATCCCAAATGCCATTCAGATCTGCACAGACTCAGAGAAGGTACAGTACAGTCAATCAAACACCACCTGGGTTCTGTTCTATATCCCTGGACAGTTGCACTAACGCCCTGGACCAGAGCTAAGAGACCCTGTGCTTTTCATGGTTTAACCCCTCAAGCAACTTTTCATGCTCAGGAGTACAGCTGCAGCACTGACAAAATAACGTGCTACTTATCCCTTCTGTCTATCCTAAATGCAAACCAATAGATGGTTATCACTGCAATAATATTAACGGAAGATTCCACCTAAATAACGATATTTTAGTATTTGTTTCATTAGTCCATTGTTGATATAGTCCCAAAACGTTTTGCATGTCAGCAATGAAGTTTTCAAGATATATAACTTTCGAAATACAGCCGGTATGATGCATTTTGCATCATATGATGCTGCGCTTTGCATCATATGATGCAAAATTCATAATACCGGCTGTATTTCTGTATTTTGAAAGTTATATATCTTCAAACCTTGATTGCTGTTATGAAAAACAGCCAGTTTTGGGGTGGAATTTTAACTTAAGCATCTCTCTCTCTCCTACAGTTGTTCTTCACTTCCTTCTCGGCCAGAGAGAAGAGTTACCAGGGAGTGTTCCGGATGTGGCAGAACACGCTGATGGACAAGGTGAGGTACAGATCAACTGACAGCGACCTCATATAATCTCACCTCACTCACTAGGGATGCATCCCAAATGGCTCCCTATAAAGGGCACTACTTTTGACCCAGGCCCTGTGCCATTCAGGACGTACCCTGGGTGTAAAGTACTGTTAGCTATGGCAGGTCCAAGGTTCTGTGTATGTTGAAATACCATAGGCTGTCCTGTCCAGATAGAACAGGGTGTGGATATGGATTAAGGGCTGTCAAAAACACTGGGACATTGTCACGATCGCTGGAGGAAGTGGACCAATGCGCAGCGTGATGAGTGAACATACTTTTATTTTTAATGATCACACGAACAAAACAATACGTGACGTCCTTGGCAAAAGACACTAACCAAACACGGAACAAGATCCCACAACACACTGTGGAAAACAGGCTGCCTAAGTATGGTTCCCAATCAGAGACAACAAGCAACAGCTGATACACATTGCCTCTGGTTGAGAACCACACCGGCCAACATAGAAACAAATGAACTAGATAATCACCCTAGCACACAACACATAGAAACCACACACCCTGGCTCAACATAACAGAGTCCCAGAGCCAGGGCGTGACAGTCCCCCCCCCCCACCCCCCAAAGGCGCAGACTGCGACCGCGCAAACATAAACCGAACAGGGGAGGGCCGGGTGGGCATTCCTCCTCGGAGGCGGTTCCGAGGAGGAATGACCCCCACCCTCCAACAAACCCCCCAAAGCGCCCCTGGTCCGGTCTGGCCCTGCTGGCCGGAGCTGGACTGAACACTAGTGGAGCGGATTGCTCAGGCACCGGTGGAACAGGCACGGGCTGTGCCGGACTGACGACGCGCACCACAGGCTTGGTGCGGGGAGCAGGGACGGGCCGAACCGGGCTGACGAAGCGCACCACTGGCTTGGTGCGGGGAGCAGGAACAGGCCGGACCGGGCTGACGACGCGCACCACAGGCTTGGTGCGGGGAGCAGGGACGGCCCGAACCGGGCTGACGAAGCGCACCACTGGCTTGGTGCGGGGAGCAGGAACAGGCCGGACCGGGCTAACGACGCGCACCATTGGCTTGGTGCAGGGACGGGCCGAACCGGGCTGACGAAGCGCACCACTGGCTTGGTGCGGGGAGCAGGAACAGGCCAGACCGGGCTGACGACGCGCACCACAGGCTTGGTGCAGGGAGCAGGGACGGGCCGAACCGGGCTGACAAAGCGCACCACTGGCTTGGTGCAGGAACAGGCCGGACCGGGCTGACGACGCGCACCACAGGCTTGGTGCGAGGGGCAGGAACATGCCGGACCGGGCTGGCGACGCGCACCACAGGCTCGGTGCGAGGGACAGGAACAAGCCGGACCGTACTGGGGACACACACCACTGGCCCTACGTGGGGATCAGGAACGGGCCGGACCGGACTGGCAACACACCCCAGTACCTCTCGCCGTGCCTCTACATTCTCCTTCCCCCTGGTGACCAGTGACTCCCGTAACCTGGCGGCCTCCTTTGCCAACCCGCTGAACCACTCTATCCCGGCCTCCTGCTGCCCCGTCGTCCACGGCGTGAGCCCCCCTAAAAATGTTCTGGCCGTCTCTCCTCCCCGTGGGCCAGGCCTCCATGGCTCTCGCCAGACTCTCGCTCCTCTGCTCCCAAGTCCAGCCTCTCTCCTCCTCCCGCGGCTTGACCCAGTCGAGGTTGATATCCTTTAGAGCCCTCTCTGGCATTGGCTCCTGGACACGCTGCTTGGTCCAGTTATGGTGGGATCTTCTGTCACGATCGTTACACACAGTGGACCAATGCGCAGCGTGGAATGAGAACATACTTTATTTTTTAATTACAGAAACAAAACGATACGTGACGTCCTTGGTCACAGACACTAACCAAACACGGAACAAGATCCCACAACACACTGTGGAAAACAGGCTGCCTAAGTATGGTTCCCAATCAGAGACAACAAGCAACAGCTGATACACGTTGCCTCTGATTGAGAACCACACCGGCCAACAGAAACAAATGAACTAGATAATCACCCTAGCACACAAAACACATAGAAACCACACACCCTGGCTCAACATAACAGAGTCCCAGAGCCAGGGCGTGACAGACATCTTCCACACCCAGATACAGAATGTCCCCTCCTTTCAACACGGGACTTTCTACCACACCCAGTTACACACTGTCCCCTCCTTTCCAACACTGTTGTCACCATGGTTTTGGTTGTCTTGACAGCAAGCATTCCTATAAGTAGGAGTTATGTTAAGCACCGATCTAGGATCCTCTTCCCCCTCACTCAATCCTACCCTTGTTAACAAGGTAATAATATGGTAATAAGCTCAACTGACCTTGGCTCTGTGTCTAAAAGGCAACGTGTTCCCTGTAATCAGCTATGGAATGGCATTGATCCAGTGACATGAAGAAAGTCAACTACTAGATAACCCTGCACCATGGAAACTATCTGGTTATCATAGCTCCATGCAACCTATCTGGAGTCCTATGTAGTATGCAAGGCTTTTGTGACTTTACCCTGGCTGACTGCTCTAAGCAGTCCTGAGTACACACCATGCTCCTCGGACTGGCCCCATGTCCCTAACATTCAGTTATTCTGTAGTAAATAAGGGGAATAGAATGGCTGAATTTCTTATAATGTACTGGCTCTTTTGTTAGCAAAGTGGGGATAAAACATTCTAGCACCTAGAATGAATGCAACTTCTATGGCCATCTAGTGCAATACCCGGAAGACTGTGGATCAAGGGAATTAAGCTGTGCAAACAACTCCACAATAACACTAGTGTGGCTCGGGAGTTAGCGAATGAAGGTAAAGTTCAATGACCCCTCAAGGTGTGGCTAGGAAGGTTTATTTGCATTAGACACAGAACCTGCCCTCGGGAAAGATCTGTTGTTTCATTACCTCTCCATTCTTCAGGGCAGTCGTTCTCTTCAGGGCAGTCTCCTCCCCAAAGAGGCTATTCAACAACCGATCTGATTTTCGTTGCCACTGAACCAGAGTTTTGACATTCAGTAGAGCTGTTATCGAGGCTACCTATCTCTGTATCAATGGGTGGCGCGCTCGTGTTCCAATTGTCGGGCAGAGGGCGCTAGGACTTCCTGATTGTTTTGTGACAGCGTACAGGTTATTACAGTTCAGTCCAGCGACCAGAACACAACTGTTAGGGAAGAGTAAAATAGCTACAGAGAAGTAAGTAAAACAACTTTTAAAATGGCTATTTTGACTTGATTGATAACAAGTGACTGATTATTCATCTAAGTGATGATCAGCTGTGCATAATTTGGATTGAAGAAACCGTGGTTCTATATGGGGCTTGCTTGACTGGATTCAATTGCATGGGCAGGGCCAGATTTGGGGCCCCTTGGCACCTACTTTTTTAAAAGCTAATTACCTGTAATTCTACATTTTGCCATGGCTTATGACTTGCTTATATGCTATCTGGGGGGGCCTCCGAACTCCGGGCATGTGCCCTGCGTGCCTGTTCGTAAATACAGCCCTGTGCATAGCAAACCAATCATATTAAATTGTTTTTTCCCCCTCATAAGTAATGAACGATTGAACAAACTCAATATATTTTAAATTATCTACATTTAAACATTTCCTTATTATTTTCCGTCCATAAAGTTTATTTTGTATATAATTTTTGGGGTTTGTCATGGTGTCCATAAACATTCTATTTTGTAGAGATTAGTCAATAACTATAGGTTACAATTTTTACTGAGCAAGGTAGCAGCCATCGTCTTTGCATCAGTTCTTTATATAATTGTTTTAATTTTTTAAGCACTGCTCTACAGTGCGTTGATTTTTGATCTCTTGTGACATCAGTGTGTTTGAGTAAGGAGCAGGTTAGGGCTGTTTTGTTTGGTTGAGACTGGAAGTGATGTGAGATTCATGCACAGGTGGAAAATGGTTATTATGTTGGAGGAAGCCAGATGGAGGAATGAATCCTCATGACTTTTATTTTGACTATTGAGATTGAGCTCTTGCAAGCTGTAGCCTAGAAGCATCTGATAGATGATGGAACTGTGTACCACGAAATCAGTTGCTTTTCCATGATAATAAAAATCTATCCAAGCTCCACTGTTTGCTGTGTACCAACCTCCGTTCCTCCCAATTAAACCCCATCTCTCTCTCTCTCTCTCTCTCTCTCTCTCTCTCTCTCTCTCTCCTAGCCACTGACTAGTTTGGAGCTGTGGCAGATGGTCAAGCAGCACTATGGTAATGACCTGGGCCTGAGCCATGAAGAAATGGAGAGTCTACAGGGATCAGCAGAATCAACCATGCAGACACACACCAGGTAAGGACTAGGAGGACTCTCTCTCTCCATGGGGTACTGCATGGTTAACAGCATGCACTCACCTACATCTCTGTCTGACTGACACATTTCTTCAACCTGTTTCCCCATCTGGTCCCTGGCAGCCTGACCATGAGGCCTAATGGAGAAGACTCTGGGAGGCTGGAGAGGCCGTCTACTCTGCGCCTCCAGCCAGGGGATCAGGGCTCCTTTGAGCCCACCACGCCCCAGGGAGAGGACCTAACCTCACCCCTCGGACAGAGCAACGCCAACTCCAGGAACGTGGTACGACACCTGGCATGTTAATGACACAAAAGGCTTGGATGATATTAAGTGATCTCCGTAGAGGCATACTGTCTCCATATTGTCTCTTCATTGTCTATGAGTATTGCAAGTGACGGACGAGTCCCATTGATGGCATACATAGCAACGCTTCCTTAGCCAGAGTGACAGAAAGAGTGACATTGCCATTGTGTGTGTCCTGCAGGATGATGCTCGGAGCACCTCGTCTCAGTGCACTCCTGAACCATCCCTGGACCGCTCTGCCCCGGAGCGGGTCTCCAAGTGCTCAGAGCTCTCTCTGGACCTCAACACTAACCTGGACCACTTCTCTGAACAGAGCGGCTCAGAGAGCGCAGAGGACGGTGAGAATGATTCCCAAATGTGTTTGTTAAGTGCCTGCTTCTTTAGAGTATGTGTTTGTTTGTGTGATGCTATTGACACCATCTTAGATGTGTTTGTTTGTGTGATGCTATCGACACCATCTTAGATGTGTTTGTTTGTGTGATGCTATTGACACCATCTTAGATGTGTTTTCATGGGCACTCCTCTGAGATCATGCTAACCCGCCCTCTCTGTCTTTCTCCCTGTGTCTCCTGTAGAGGAGAGAGTGTCTCTCTCCCAGCAGCAGGGCAGGCTCTATGTGAACAGGGTCTTCAACATCAGCGCAGAGAAGATGTTTGAGCTGCTCTTTACCGACTCCCACTTCATACGAAGATTCATGAATGCCAGGAAGATCACCAGTGAGTCATCTCCCCATCCACCCGCAACACTCCCTGTTATATCCCTGTTATAAGCCACAGTCCCAACATACCCTGTTATGTCACAGTCCTCAACTCTCCCTGTTATATGTCACAGTCCTCAACTCTCCCTGTTATATGTCACAGTCCTCAACACTCCCTGTTATATGTCACAGTCCTCAACACTCCCTGTTATATGTCACAGTCCTCAACACTCCGTTATATGTCACAGTCCTCAACACTCCCTGTTATATGTCACAGTCCTCAACTCTCCCTGTTATAAGTCACAGTCCTCTGATTAGGATAGCTTGTGATGAGTAATCCATCTTTTGAATGTGACTGTCTGAGAGTTGTTGTAATGTCTAAATCAGGGATGGACAACTTTGATGGGGGTGTGGGCCACAAAAAATCTGAACTCATCATGAGGGGCCGCAGTGGCTCCTGGGTCTGCATACCCACACATGCAGTCAGAGCCTTTTGGGGGACCTAAGTGAAATTTTGTTGGGAGGGCCCCTCCGCCTTGCTGAGCAATGGTGGAGGGGCGGAGAGAAAAATTTGCAGTTTTTCAGAAAGTTTGCTGTTTTTCTACACATTTTGCCATGTGGCAGAGGGATGTAGCTCAGTTGATAGAGCATGGCGTTTGCAACGCCAGGGTTGTGGGTTCGATTCCCACAGGGGGTATGAAAAATAAATAATTGATGCACTAACTAACTGTAAGTTGCTCTGGATAAGAGCGTCTGCTAAATGACAAAAATGTAAATGTAAATGTAAATGGATACATTTTACAGTTTTAAATATGATATCTGAGTGCGAGTGACTAACAAAATTAATGGGGGCCCCCTTGTCAGTAATTTGACCATGATTGCTACAAGTTTAGATAGCTGGCTAGACTAACTTACCAATCTATAAAATGACATGGGCTAATTGAGTAACTGTCAGTGACTGACATAAGAGAGAAACTGCTGATACACAACCACATGTCAAAATCGCACCTTATGTATTCTACTATTCTAACTCTCAACATTAAGTTGAGACCCCGACTGAGTTTTTTTTATTTTGGGTGGTGGGGGAGGGGTTGATCCGCAGGCCTACAAAAGGGGGGCACCATCCCTGTTCTAAATAATGTGTTTGTGAAATAATTCAGGCCTTTCCATCTCAGTGCTTAACTGTAGTACCAAATAGAATAATAGGTGTGTGTGTTTTGTGTTAACCGATGTGTGATTGTCTTTAGATGCCATCTTTGCCCCCTGGCAGAGTGAAGCGTCAGGCTCCATGAAGAGGAGTCTCAACTACACCATCACCATCACCAACCCTCTGGTGGGCAAGTTCTCCACCGCCACAGAGAACCAGGTGAGCCTAGGTCTGCAGGGTGTGTGTGGAGTGTTTCTAGTAGTGTGTGTGTGTGTGTGTGTGTGTGTGTTGTCTTTTGAGTAATGTGTTTTCCAGAGTGTGTAACTCCTCTGTTGTCTTGGCAGATCCTGTACAAGGAGTCCAGGGAGGGTCAGTATTACCTCATCGACGCAGAAGTCTACACACACGACGTCCCATACCACGACTACTTCTACACTCAGAACCGCTACTGTATCATCCGCCACTCCAAACACAAGTGTCGACTCAGGTGAGCAGCAGCGACAATACACCCTTCAGACATTTAAACTTAACTCCGTTTACTTTAGGGTGAAGACTTTCAGGGTATTGGGGTTCAGTTTCTCGTTGTGGTCAGTCTCTTTGTTCGGTGCATAAGTGCCTTTACATGTTCCTCCACTGGGCACAAATCTCAATTCCATGTCTATTCCGTGTTGGTTCAACTGACTTTCATTGAACTGATGTGGAAACAACGTTTATTCAACCAGTGAGTGCCCAGTGGGTTTTGTGTGTCAAAGACCAATATCCTTTAGGAAAGGTAAATTCACTTCCACCTATTGCTGGCCTATGTACTGTTGGTTCTCTCTTCTCCCTGGTAGTTATTGGTCAGTCTGAATCAGCTGTGTTTGGTACTTCAGAGTTTGCGGTGACTAATTACCCATGTAAAATAATTTGAATATAGATCATTTGATTACTATTCAGTTACAACCATAGAGTTGATGTGCTGGTGTTGTGTGTTAAGGGTGTACACTGATGTGAAGTATAAGAAGCAGCCGTGGGGACTGGTCAAGTCCTTCATCACCAAGAACTCCTGGAGCGGCCTGGAGGACTACTTCAGACACCTGGGTGGGTAGCAGGGCTGCTGCAGCCCCGGAGATCTCCTCTCTTCCTCCATCTTTCAGAATATCTGTCAGTCTCTCCTTCTCGCTTGGGTTATCTCTCTGACTGAGTATCTTCCTCTGAGAGCGCATCTTTCTATCTCCAATGAGTCTCTCTGCCTGTGAGTGTTTTGGGTTGGCCATAATATACTCCTGCTCTGTCTCTAAGTATGTTGATGGTTTCTGTCCATCTCCCACTCTCCTATACTGTATAACGACCAGTCTCCCTCACCCTCACCCTCTCCAGTCTCGTCAGATTAGATCTGAATCAAAGCCCTGCACTCACACTGACAGTCCAACTCTCCTCATGAGATGTCGATTACAACCCCCTCTCCCTCCCCATCCCCAAAGATTGTACAGCAGTCCTCTCTACATAACCCTTACCACCTCTAACGTTAGTCATTTATCCACCTCCTTCTTCCAAGGCATTTAACCTGACTTTTCCTTTGACCCTATGATGTCATCACAGAATCGGAGCTGATGGAAGAGGAGGCGGAGCTGAACCAGGGAGGCGGAGACCCCGGTAAGACGATTGGCGGGCTGCGTCACCGGCGGAGGAGGACGTTCAGTCGGACACTACAGGAGCACCTGAAGCCCAGCAACCAGTACGGGGTCGACTTGGACCCTCACAGAGAGGGCAACACGGGTACATGCATGTTCTTCTGTTATTTAGCCCTGGACAACCATCTTCTGCACACATAGATAACATTACATGTACTATACAAACACTCAGTAATCAGTTGCATGACTTGATCACCTACAAAATGCACAGTCATCGGTCTTCCATTCATGCTGTGTCTCCTGTAATGACTCCTCCCCGGTTGTGTGTCAGATCCCATGGATATGAAGGGTCCACATCAATGGAACATCTCTACCATCGTAGCTGGGATGAGCGTCATGTAAGTCAACCCCACCAGTCAACACTCAACGCGCATAACTGTAAATCATCATGCAACTTTTCTATTGCATGTATGTGTTTGAGTACATTCTGCTCCATGAGCTCAAATGACAACCACCCGAGCCACTGCCTGTTCACCCCGCTATCATCCAGAAGGCGAGGTCAGTACAGGTGCATCAAAGCTGGGACCGAGAGACTGAAAAACAGCTTCTATCTCAAGGCCATCAGACTGTTAAATAGCCATCACCAGCACATTGCTGCCTGTTGAAATCACTGGCCACTTTAAGAAATGGAACACTAGTCACTTTAATAATGTTTACATATCTTGCACTACTCATCTCATATGTATATACTGTATTCTATAATATTCTACTGTATCTTAGTCCATGCAACTCTGTCGTTGCTTGTCCATTTATGTATATATTCTTAAATTCCATTCCTTACTTAGATTTTTGTGTATTGGGTATATGTTGTGAAATTGTTAGATACTACTTGTTAGATATTACTGCACTGTCGGAGCTAGAAGCACAAGCATTTCGCTACACCCGCAATAACATCCGCTAAACACGTGTATGTGACAAATAAAATGTGATTTGATTTGAACAGTATTTAGGCGTGTGTGTGAAGGTGTATTTGCAGTATATTAGCCAGGTGTTTATTGAACTTGGTCAAGTAATCAGAAACCTTACTGCCTCCTCTCTTCCCAGTCTGCTGATCCTAACAGTGCTGAACCTGGGGCTGTTCTTTAAGCTGTGGGCCATGGAGGACGTGGCCACCCGCATGTACCTGAGCACCAAGAACCGCCTCCGGGAGAGGACAGAGAGCAGGTAGGCTGCTGCACACTGGGTGAAAGCCTGCGCTTACTTCTCTCCTCTGGGTGGCTGTGGCCATGTTCCAAGACTTAGGTGGGAGAGACTGAGGGGTCTTTTCTGACCAGCATCCCATTGACAGCCCGACTAGCCAAAATCTATAACCTAACCTTAAGCAAACCCCTAACCCTAATCTAATTTTAAACAATTTGAACAAATAAAATATTGATTTGCACGTCAGCCACGTCCCCTTAGTTTTACCTGACTTGGAAGCGTCCTTTCCTTCTCTAATCCTTGGAGGGTATGGGATGGACCGCAGGAATTATTTGCTGGGATAATGATTACTTGTCAAGGAATTAAATGTAATACAATGGCAATCCGGGTTATATGTTAGAATCCTACGCGTGAACTGCCGACATTATTACGCATATTAATTGATAATGATGAAAAATAGGATATGCATAATTAAAAAATAAATAAATAGATATATATATATATAGAGGTGAAAGCATTGGAAATGCTTTTGGCGGTTGACCTGCTTTTGTTTTGTGGGTGGCACTATGTGCTGTTTTGATGGATGGGTCCTGGCCTCTCGGGGCCTTAGGGACTACGGAGGACGTGGGTGGGATGCTGATCACGGCGATGACGGCTCAACTTGGGATGGGAAGGGGCTTTAGCGGGGAATTAGTGGAGAACAATTGAAGGGCTACTCCGTAGCAATGCAAATATCACGGTACAGCTATATGGACACTCAATCATTACGCTATTTTTTTATTGGTAAATTTACAAACATATATAATGATAAATAGACTTGAAACTTGTATCTCATTATGGTGTATGGTGAAATAAGTATAGCCAGTTATAATTGTAATGAATTAGCTGATAATAACAAAAGAAGAACAATATTTACATGGCTCAAAGAGAAGGAATATAATATCTATTGTATACAGGAAACTCATTCAACAATTCGAGATGAAGTAGCGTGGAAAAAAGAATGGGGGAAAATATACTTCTCCCATGGGCAAAGAAATTCAAAAGGGGTGATGATATTAATTAATAGTAATTTCGATCCAAATGTGCAAATTGTACAAATAGATACACAAGGTAGATGGATTATTTTAAATATGTTATTGGACCATAAACAGATATGGCTCATTAACCTTTATGGACCAAATAATGATGATCCACAATTCTTTGACAATATATATAATAAATTATCAAGCCTGCAAGCAACTCAAGACAATATTATTATGGTGGGGGATTATAATACTGTTTTAAATAGCTCAATGGACCGTAAAGGAAATCACACCACAAACAATCACCCACATGCTCTTAAGGAAATTGTGAATGTCAGTGGATACATTAGAACTAGTAGATATATGGAGGCTTAAATATACTGATCTAGTGAGATATACATGGCGGAGACTGAATCAAGCTAGTCGTCTTGACTTCTTTCTTATCTCATTCTCGTTGGCACCAAAAGTAAAAAAGTGTTGATAGGGGACAGAATGCGGTCAGACCATCATGTAATAGGCATATATATTACTCTTACTGAATTTCCACGTAGGCAGGATATTGGAAATTTAATCAAAGCCTATTGGATGATAATTTATTTATAATTAGAACAAAGGAATTTATAACTGATTTTTCCAACATAACAGAGGTACAGCGAATCCCCTTATTGTATGGGACACCTTTAAATGTGCCTTTAGAGGCCATGCAATTCAGTACTCATCTCGAAAACAAAAGCAATTTAGGTCAAAAAGAGTTTATACTAAGAAAGGAAATAGAAAGACTAACAGAACAGATAGATGGCAATAAAAACTGTAACATAGAGGCTCAGAATAAATTAGAGGAAAAACAAAAAGAAATGGAGAAACTTATTCAAGAAAGATCAAGTGTAACATATTATAAAAATAAAGCAAACTGGATGGAATATGGGGAAAAATGCACAAAATTCTTTTTAATCTTCAACATAGGAATGCTACAAAAAGAACTTAATGAAACTGGTTACAATTGGCGGAGTCACCATGATTCACCAAATGACATTTTGAAGGAAGAAACAAAGTACTTTAAGCATATGTTTTCTTTTCAGTCACCTCCATCTCCTCTAACTGAAGCTAATTGTAGAGATTTTTTTCTATTGATAATGTCAAATTAACAGCCACACAGAAAGACTCATGTGAAGGTGAAATTACAGAGGAGGAACTTCTGGATGCAATTAAAGACTTTAAGTCTGGGAAAACTCCAGGGTTGGATGGCATACCAGTCGAGGTATACCAAACCTTTTTGATATACTAAGAGGACCGTTATTAGCATGTTTTAACCACTCCTATGTAAATGGTAGATTATCTGACACTCAAGAAGAAGGACTGATCTCATTATTACTGAAACAGGATACAAGTGGAAAATATAAAGATCCAGTCCATTTACAAAATTGGAGGCCCCTTACACTTCAGTGTTGTGATGCAAAAATCCTAGCAAAATGTATAGCGCATAGAATTAAAGGTATTGCCGGATATTATTCATTCTAATCAGACAGGTTTTTACATGGAAGATACATTGGAGATAATATAAGGCAAGTATTGGAAACATTAGAACACTATGGAAAATATGGGAAACCAGGCCTGCTATTCATAGCAGACTTCGAAAAGGCATTTGATAAAGTTCGACTGGGGTTTATATATAAATGCCTGGAGCATTTCAATTTTGGAGAATCTCTTATAAAATGGGTCAAAATCATGTATAGTAACCCTAGGTGTAAAATAGTAAATAATGGCTATTTCTCAGAAAGTTTTAAACTGTCAAGAGGAGTGAAACAAGGTTGTCCACTATCGGCATATCTATTTATTGTGGCCATCGAGATGTTAGCGATTAAAATCAGATCTAATAATAATATCAGAGGATTAGAAATAAAGACCTTAAAAACAAAGGTGGCATTGTACGCTGATGATTCATGTTTTTTTTTAAATCCACAACTAGAATCCCTCCACAGCCTCATAGAGGATCTAGATACATTTTCTAACCTCTCTGGATTACAAGCAAATTATGACAAATGTACTATATTACGTATTGGATCACTAAAAATACAATTTTTACATTACCATGTAGTTTACCAATAAAATGGTCTGATGGTGATGTGGATATACTCGGAATACATATCCCAAAGGAAATAAATGATCTCACTTCAATAAATTTTAATAGAAAATTAGCAAAAATAGATAAGATCTTACTACCATGGAAAGGAAAATACCTGTCAATTTGTGGAAAAATCACCCTGATTAACTCATTAGTATTATCACAGTTTACCTATTTGCTTATGGTCTTGCCTACGCCTAGCGAACAGTTTTTTTAAATTATATGAGAAAAAAATATTCAATTTTATTTGGAACGGCAAGCCAGACAAAATTAAAAAGAGCATATTTATATAATGAATATGAATTCGGAGGACAGAAATTATTAAATATTAAAGCATTAGACCTATCACTAAAAGCTTCAGTCTTACAAAAGTTATACTTAAATCCGAACTGGTTCTCAAGCAAATTAGTAAGGTTGTCTCACCCAATGTTCAAGGAAGGCCTTTTTCCCTTTATTCAGATTACAACCTCACACTTTCAGTTATTTGAAAAGGAAATAATCTCCCAAATGTCACTATTTCTAAAACAAGCCATAGAAAGTTGGTTGCAATTTCAATTTAATCCTCCAGAAACGACAGAACAAATAATGCAACAAATATTGTGGTTAAATTCAAATATACTAATTGACAAAAAACCTTTATTTTTTTGACAGAATGTTTTAAAAAAGGTATAATCTTTGTAAATGATATCATCGGTAGGACTGGTGGAGTTATGACGCACATGCAGCTAACAAAAACATATGGAAATGTCTGCTCTACCCAAAATTACAATCAAATAATGGCAGCATTACACGTAAAAATGGAAGAGGAAAGTGGAAGGGGGAGAAAGTAAGGAACTTGTCTGTCGGCCTTGCATTAAAGAACATAATTGGTTAAGGGAAAACTGTGATAAATAAAAAAATATATCAGTTTCACTTAAGGACCAAAGGATTGACAGCCGTCCCATATAGATTGCAAAATAGTTGGGAAGAGATCTTTGATGTACCGATCCCATGGCATAGTGTTTATGAACTGACACGCAAAAGCGACACGGATTCAAAAATTAGAATCTTTCAATTTAAATTACTATATAAAATCCTTGCTACCAATAGAATGTTATTTATATGGGGATACAATCTTCCCAGCTCTGCAGATTTTGCTGTGAAGAGACGGAATCATTGGACCATTTGTTTTGGTTCTGTCCATTTGTAGCTTGTTTTTGGACACTGGTCCAGGAATGGCTAAAGGATTGCAATATTTACCTGGAACTAACCTTGCAGATAGCATTACTGGGTGATCTGAAAAGTCATAGTCAATCAATCAATAATATAATAATACTTTTAGCAAAGCTGTTTATTTTTAACTCTCAATCTGTAGAAGCAATGAGAATAGAAAGGTTCAGAATTATTGTAAAACATCACAGCACGTTGAAATATATATGGCAAATAGAAATCCGATATGGATGGTGTTAAGAGATAGATGGGAGGTATTGAATAGAGTTGAAGGATGGGACTAATAACAAATAACAACAAATAATAACAAAGATAGCTAATAATGTAAAGCATACTGTGTCCATAATAAGTATATAGGCTGTATGTTGGGAGCTTTTGGGAAAGAGCACAGTTAGAAAGATATGGCATATAGAAGCAAACCGGATGGACATCATGAAAACGATCGGAGAGGTTGAGAGTAGAAGTAGTTCAGGAGCAAAAAAATTAATAAATAATAATAATAATAATAATGATATATATGTATGTATGTAAATGTATATATATATGTATATATATAATAGAATTATTGTAAAATTAACTGTCCATAAGGTGTAGATAGTAAGTATAGACCGGAAGTAGAGACCTGGGCATTGTTGTTCACTAATTTACTCCAAGTAGGGAAAGGATGGTGGGGTTGAAAAGTAATAAAGGGGGAGTATATATATAAAAAAATAAAAAAAATAAAAATAAATAAAAATAAAAAAAATGGGGGATTGGAAGTGATGCAGACAATTACATTGATAGAAGATACAATCTATCTGCAATATTAAGCTGATCCATTCCCCCCCAAAAAAAAAAAAAAAAAAAAAATCCTTGGAGTAATCACTGCTCTGACATGATTGGGTTGGTGTGAGCTATGTTGAGGAATTCTCTCGCTCTCGCTCTCTCGCTCTCTCTCTCTCTCTGTTGTCATGTTGACTTTGTCCGTCTCGTCCTCAGATTTGCACCTGACTTTAGCCCTGGACCGGCCCCTCCACACAGGACCAGAGAGGAGACTCTGCTACTGGAAGCTGTGCTGCAGGACTCCATTAACCTACTGGAGCAGGTGAGCCAGACGAGCAGCTCTGTTGGTGTGTCTGTCACAGCCTCCCAGATGACACCATGTGGATCTGTACAGTCATTGACCGTTTTCTTCCTCTCTTCTCCACAGCTCCGCTGCTCTCTGTTGGCGCTTCAGCAGAACTTTGTAACCAATAGGACAGCAACGCCTCAGTGACGCCGTCACACCTGGTGACCTCACTACGCCCTATGAACCCTGGGGTCGTAAAGGCTACAGGGATGCGCCTCTGAGGACTCACTCTCCCAAGCAGGGGTGTTGCTGTAGGGACTACCCATGCACAGACTACTTGTTACTAAGAGCAACAACAGTACAAGTCCCAGGGCCTTTGATAGTGTGTTCCCAGGTGGATGGATGTTTTTTTAAGTTCAACTGTTGACCCTGCGTTGTGGAGGAAGAGAATGGTTCCCAACCATCACCAACACTGGGAGTCGACTAGTGGACTTGGGTTTGTGTGAGGTTCTATTTTCAGTTTGGTTTGGGAGTACTTTATTCTTCCTTAATGTTGGTTCTGGGGTTACTGTGATTAAGATAGAAGTTCTTCTGGACTACGGTATGTGCCTTGCAGTCCCAGCATGCATCACTGCGTACCCCTTCCATTGCCAAGCTAATCACAGCAGATGAGAGCCAATGGTGTGATAGAAATAAATGCCAATGTAAGAAATCCATGTAAGATTTTTACTTTTTGCACAGCTGCCTTGTGTACTTTAAAAAAATGTTTTAAGATTTATTTAGAATATAAATATTTGTTCAATTAGAAAATACTTTATGAATGTAATTTATTAATAATATTTGGATGGCCGTGGGTTTCTGCTCGTGTAAATGTGAATAATTATGCTTTTTTTGATTGACAGATTTTTTTTAATGAATCTTTGGATGGTTTGTGGTTTTGCAGCTGGTTTGTAAATATACAGCAGAGCTCAATATCAGGGTTGTATTTAGAAGATTGCAACGTTCTGACCGCTGTAGATAGAAATGCCTTCTATAAAGCTGTCATGAATCCTTATTCTACATGATGGAGAAGCATGTTTGTTCTACATGATATAGTTATATCTAAACGTTCTGTAACGTTGCACCCCACTGAACACGCCCCCAGGTGAACTTTCTCAGGAATAATTGGTTAGAGCCAAAACATGCAAATATTAATACTGATTGCATTTTGTTAATTCCGTTAAAGTCCTGATGCCCATTCCATATACAGTAAGCTAAATTAATAGGGTTAGTTACTGTTCTGTAATTCATATTCCTTCTACATGATGGTAAAACAAACCCATTCAGGAAGCCATGTCACTCAAACACTTCACTGCTTTTGTGTACACCCACTATAAGAATGTGAGCACCACAAGTTTGGTCTGTGGATTCTGAGTTGAATCCACACTAGTGCCTTGTTAGCTTTGTTCTTATTGTTGATGACAAATGTTAATTTTCTCAAGCAAATACCACTCATTATTGTGTGGTGGTATAGCTTCATATTGTATGTAAAACCCATCCTTATTGTTTCATAATTGCACAGGAATCTTCTTCCATAGTTTTGTTAGATTTGTTTACATTGCATTAGTGTAAACCATGGGATGTGAATAGTTTAAAGGGAACACACTGTATAATTTGTTTTCCACACTAACCATATATGAAGTTGAATTATGTTGGCTATTTTGCACATTTGTTAGACAAAGATGTAATGTATTGTTGCTTTGAATAAAGAAACCACATTTCTCAGCCACATATTATTCTTGTCAATGTATTGTGGGGTAAGGGTATGGCAGGCTAAAAGCACTCTGACTGTACAATCAGCATAACCCATCTTTCTACCTTTATACTCATTCTCTGGGGAGGGTACATAACGGGATTTACTAATCAAATTTGTGAATGTGAGAGAGCGAGCAAGAGTGAGTTAGGGGTTACATCACTTTGTCAGCACATGCATGGTGGTATTTAAACAATTGATGCTGCATATTTCGTAACTGTAGTTGATTAAAGTCCTTAAAGGTAGACTCAGCAATATGAGGTAGACGCAGAAAGTAAACGGCATGTTGTCTGTCTACCACGCTCTAAAAGCGTGAAGCGAACACGTGCACTTGCAAGATTTCGCTCACACACCATATCTGCGCATCAATATCTGGGGTGCTGCTCGAAGCAACGTCATTTGCTAAACCTACCTTTAATGTGTAAGAACACCCACTGTCTTTAAAAATGAATAGGTATCATTGTGGCTGTTGAAATCAACTCGGTCAGAAGAGACAAGTGGTTTAACTTAAAGCGGGAGTGAATACTTCTGAACTAATCCACTTTACTTCCTTCAAGATAAATTGGAAACCCACCATAGCGCAACACCTCACTAATGTCACAGACGGGAGCCTTAGCTCTCCAGTTGATAGGTTATAAACAATTGATCTTTGACCTTTGAAGAAACAATAACTTGGCGTTGGACCCAAATAGTTTGCCCTATAGCCTATATGTTGGACAGTTAGGCTATAATAAGCTTAATGTTTGCTTATTTCATTGAACATGGTATTAGCCCACCCAACTACCTCATCCCTATATTGTTATTTATTTTGCTCATTTGCACCCCAGTATCTCTATTTGCACATATAATCTCTTGCACATCTATCATTCCAGTGTTAATACTAATTGTAATTATTTTGCACTATAGCCTATTTATTGCCTTACCACCATAACTTGCTACATTTGCACACACTGTATATATATTTTCTGTTGTATTTTTTGACTTTATGTTTTGTTTTACCCCATATGTAACTCTGTGTTGTTGTTTTTATCGCACTGCTTTGCTTTATCTTGGCCAGGTCGCAGTTGTAAATGATAACTTGTTCTCAACTGGCTTACCTGGTTAAATAAAGGTGAAATAAATAAATAAATCAAAATTGTTGATAGACAGTAGGCCTACCATGTCTTGATGCACATTGGTAAAAGGTTACCCCCTCTGTTGACGTCAGAAGTCTGAGGGAGAAAGAAAGTTACCCTGCTGCTCTGTAAACAGGAGGAAAGGCAAGCGTGCCTGACTACATTATCCCAGCGACGGAGGAGGGGTTATATTTTTAGACCTCCCTCTTAATACAAAATATACCAGCGGAGAGGAGCAGCCTTTTGAAAGGGTTAAATGGAGCGACTATAGGGTTCCGGTGCTTTCCGACACAATAGTGTCGCGCGGTCTGGGATAGGCAATGAAATTACTTTTGTGTCGGGAGGGAGACTACAAGAAATACTGCACCTTGTTGGATTGACAACACTGTTGGGTAGGTAGGCTAATTGAGTTGCATATCTAGGCTACATTCAGTTAAATATGTTTAGGCATGTGCTGTTGCGAACAACGTTGACTGTGGCCACTGGCCAGTCTGTCATTTCCGCGACATTTCAGTAAACAGTTCCTAATGTAGCCCGCGACATTTCAGTAAGCAGTTCCTAATGTAGCCCAGCCTACAGTTTTTGTAAGGAAGTAGCCCATATGATTAGCTTGCAGCAAACCACGAATTCTGATAGGTTATGCTATTTCCCATTACACGTGACATGTTGTCTGTAGTTAACGACAGGGTTAAGTATAGAGTCAACTGGTAACCGCTAATCTTTACGCATGTAACGATACTTTGTATCAACTTTCAAGACGGTGACATTGTATCTAGGGGTTAAGGCAGACAATCGTCTGCTACAGCATTCAGAGAGGCTACATTCGATTGGTAGTCGAAAAAACATAAAGTCTTCATGTATTAACTATTCACTGGGCTAACTCAGAAATAAATCCACGGGCTTCATTTTCTAGGAAATTTTAACAATTGAGGAAGGAAAGGCATTTACTACACTTGCCATTCCCTTGGCTCGCGAATGCCACAGCTGATGTGACATTTGATACGCACCAGTCTTCACGGACTGGCTGGCAGACAGACCATTCTGTCGCCCCGCTGTCTAGCCCATATCGGTAGCAGTGACCTCTGCGTAAAGGCGCATTGGAGACCCCCGAGAAACGAGTCACTCCCGTCTCCCGCTCGAATCAGTCGGTAAGGATTTTCAATGACAGCCAATGCCACAGAGCTAATACGGAAGCACCCTACAAGTTCCTCCCCCCTTGCATCCCTCATTTGCAAGACATCTCTCATAGAGAGAAATAGTAATGGTGGCTTTTTGTAGGTACAAACTCCACCATGGTTCATTGGACAAAGCCATTAGCCGCGGGTAGTAGCAGCACCCCCTGAAAAACTGCACTGGGCCTTTACTAGTCCTGTATTAGTGGACCTATATAGCAGTCTGTAGCGCAGGCAAAATTATTTCAGTCAGTATTCAGCCATGATTACTACAAGTTTAGATAGCTGGCTAGACTAACTCCCAATCTAAAAATTATTCACCAGTCGCAGCCACACATTTATCTCTATCTATCTGCATCGCCATGAGAATAGGACACGCACACACACCTACTCATTCTCCTTCACCCCTCATCTCCATCCCTTCCTGGTGGCTCGTTCCCCACAGGAGACTGAACACTTTCCAGGCTGACTGGCTGTCCGTCATGAAGAAACGAGCCAATAAGGCGTTGGAGCCAGATGAGCCTCTGTGCTGCTGTGAGTATGTGGACCGTCAGGGGGGGCGGAACCATGTGGCAGCCTGCTGCTGTGACTGTGAGGACCTGGATGATGCCTGTGACAGGTGAGGGAGTGGCTTACCCATCTACGGCCAGTGACCTTCACACTTTTAGCTAATGGTTCTTCATCCAGTTTGGCATCACATCAGAAAGTGAATGTCTGCTTCTCTCCCTCAGATGGCTGAAGAAAGAGCCCCAGAAGGCTGACTCACTGTCCCATCTGGTTACTGTGATGACCGACCGCCTCCGTGTTCCCTGGTTCTGGGGCGGAGCCCGGCGTGTCGACCTATCTGTGCTCCCCCCGCTGCTCCTACTTCCTGTCCTCCTACACATCGCAGCCCTTCACTTCCTGTTGGGTATGGTTGTTCTGACAGCTCTACCGGTCCTGGTTCTATGGTACTACTACGTCACTCACCGCAAGAAGGGTCGGACCCTGTTCTTCCTCAGCCTGGCGCTGTTCTCCCTGGGCTACATGTACTACCTCTTCCTCACCGAGGTCTTCCCCAGGGGGGGTGTAGGGCTGACCCAGCTGGGCACAGTGACCCTGGGGGTGGGCCTCACTCTGGCCGCACTCGTCCACACCAAGAGAGAGCCCGGCTACGTACGGCCACACCCGGCTGACATCCACAGCACAGTGACCTATCACAGCCCTCCACCGGACAGAGACCCTGGCCATAACGTGGTCGGGCAGGAAGTAGTGCTAGCCAATCGGGGTAGTGGGTCGGAGCAGCAGGGCCAGGGGGTAGAGCAGATGGATAGTGGGCGGAGCAGGAACTGGTGCTCTGTGTGCAGGGTTATGCGGCCCCCCAGGGCGGGACACTGCAGGATCTGTGGCGTCTGTGTCCTGAGGCTGGACCACCACTGTGTCTGGTGGGTCCCATTAAAACACCTCTGTCATTTAGTACACAACCATGTCAAAGCAATGTCTCAGCAGTGTCAGGGCAGACCTATGAAGCAATTATCAGTGACATTCTCTTGTCTCTGTCATCAGCCATAGGCCTGTGTGTCTGAGAAACTCACTTAACTCACTGATCTGTAACACACACACAATCGTGCAAAAAATAATAATCTTCAAACACTTATTTAGATGTGTGTGTTTGGTGTAATCATGGGTTCTAAGTACATCTTACATTCTAGTCATTTAGCAGCAGATGCTCATCCAAATTACAATCAGAGCTGTACTGTGTGTGGTGGAACCCCATGATCTTAAGTACAGTGTATTGGCTGTCTGTGTCTGTGTGTGTGTGTGTGTGTGTGTGTGTGTGTGTGTGTCGTGTCCGTCATGTCACCACTGTGGTAGGATAAACAGCTGTGTGGGACAGTCCAATCACCGCAGCTTCCTGTTGACACTCCTCCTCTTCCTGTTGACCTCTCTGTATGGGATCAGTCTGGTGCTGCGCAGCGTGTGTCCTCAACAGAACATTCTCACCTCTCTGCTCTACTGCCCAGGCGTCTACGACCAGTATAGGTAACACATACACACACACACACACACTATTAGGCATTAGAGGCTAAAATGAGCCTGTGAAATGAGGCGGTGTAGATCAAAATACCCACTGGCACCTGGGTCGTAACTAGGGTTTGAGTTTTAGTGAGTTCCGGATAGGGGGGATTTTTTGAAAGCTGAAACTCATTAACTGCATTTCTATACAATTTAAACAACTTTAAAATGCTATTTGGAGAACCGCAAAAACAAGCCAAAATGACCCCATCCATTATCACCTTGGCTGCTGTAGGTTCATTCACCTCAGTTGAACATAACGATTAAACCATTGTTTGTGATTCCAATCATTCACAAAGAGGCAGGCCCCAATAGAACAGTCAGATCAATAATATAAGCGTTCTGAGCTTTGATCAACGCTTGGAGCAATATTTAGATGTTGACCTGTAATAGATTTTCTTTATTGTGTTATTTACAGTACCAGTCAAAAGTTTGGACACACCTACTAATTGAAGGGTTTTTCTTTATTTTTACTATTTTCTACATTGTAGAATAATAGTGAAGACATCAAAACTATGAAATAACACATGGAATCATGTAGTAACCAAAATAGTTTTTTTTTGAGATTCTTCAAATAGCCACCCTTTGCCTTGATGACAGCTTTGCACACTCTAGGTATTCTCTCAACCAGCTTCATGAGGTAGTCACCTGGAATGCATTTCAATTAACAGGTATGCCTTGTTAAAAGTTCATTTGTGGAATTTATTTCCTTCTTAATGCGTTTGAGCCAATCAGTTGTGTTGTGACAAGGTAGGGGTGGTATACAGAAGATAGCCCTATTTGGTAAAAGACCAAGTCCATATTATGGCAAGAACAGCTCAAATAAGCAAAGAGAAATGACAGTCCATCATTACTTTTAAGACATGAAGGTCAGTCAATCCGGAACATTTCAAGAACTTTTAAAGTTTCTTCAAGTGCAGTCGCAAAAACCATCAAGCGCTATGATGAAACTGGCTCTCATGAGGACCGCCACAGGAAAGGAAGACCCAGAGTTTCCTCTGCTGCAGAGGATAAGTTCATTAGAGTTAACTGCACCTCAGATTGCAGCCCAAATAAATGCTTCGCAGAGTTCAAGTAACAGACAAATCTCAACATCAACTATTCAGAGGAGACTGCGTGAATCAGGCCTTCATGATCAAATTGCTGCAAAGAAACCACTACTAAAGGACACCAATAAGAAGAAGAGACTTGCTTGGGCCAAGAAACACGAGCAATGGACATTAGACTAGTGAAAATCTGTCCTTTCTGTCTTTGTGAGACGCAGAGTAGGTGAACGGATGATCTCCGCATTTGTGGTTCCCACCGTGATGCATGGAGGAGGAGGTGTGATGGTGCTTTGCTGATGACAATGTCTGTGATTTATTTAGAATTCAAGGCACACTTAACCAGCATGGCTACCACAGCATTCTGCAGCGATACACCATCCCATCTGGTTTGCGCTTAGTGGGATTAGCATTTCTTTTTCAAAAGGACAATGACCCAAAACACACCTCCAGGCTGTGTAAGGGCTATTTGACCAAGGAGAGTGATGGAGTGCTGCATCAGATGACCTGGCCTCCACAATCACCTGACCTCAACCCAATTGAGATGGTTTGGGATGAGTTGGACCGCAGAGTGAAGGAAACGCAGCCAACAAGTGCTCAGCATATGTGGGAACGCCTTCAAGACTGTTGGAAAAGCATTCCTCATGAAGTTGGTTGAGAGAATGCCAAGAGTGTGCAAAGCTGTCATCAAGGCAAAGGGTGGCTACTTTTAAGAATCTCAAATAAAAAATATATTTTGATTTCTTTAACACTTTTTTGGTTACTACATGATTCTATATGTGTTATTTCATAGTTTTGATGTCTTCACTATTATTCTACAATGTAGAAAATAGTAAAAATAAAGAAAAACCCTTGAATGAGTAGGTGTGTCCAAACTTTTGACTGGTACTGTATGTGTGTGTGTGTGTGTGTGTGTGTGTATATGTATATATATATATATATATATAGTTGAAGTCAGAAGTTTACATACACTTAGGTTGTAGTCATTAAAACTCGTTTTTCAACCACTCCACACATTTCTTGTTAACAAACTATAGTTTTGGCAAGTCGGTTAGGACATCTACTTTGTGCATGACACAAGTAATTTTTCCAACAATTATTTACAGACAGATTATTTCACTTATAATTCACTGTATCACAATTCCAGTGGGTCAGAAGTTTACATAGACTAAGTTGACTGTGCCTTTTAAACAGCTTGGAAAATTCCGGAAAATGATGTAATGGCTTTAGAAGCTTCTGATAGGCTAATTGACATCATTTGAGTCAATTGGAGGTGTACCTGTGGATGTATTTCAAGGCCTACCTTCAAACTCAGTGCCTCTGCTTGACATCATGGGAAAATCAAAAGAAATCAGCCATGATCTCAGAAAAAAAATCTGGTTCATCCTTAGGAGCAATTTCCAAATGCCTGAAGGTACCACGTTCATCTGTGAACGGACCTTGTGAAGAGGCTGGAGGAAACCGGTACAAAAGTATCTATATCCACAGTAAAACGAGTCCTATATCGACATAACCTGAAAGGCCGCTCAGCAAGGAAGAAGCCACAGCTCCAAAACCGCCATAAAAAAAACAGACTACGGTTTGCAACTGCACATGGGGACAAAGATCTTACTTTTTGGAGAAATGTCCTCTGGTCTGATGAAACAAAAATAGAACTGTTTGGCCATAATGACCATCGTTATGTTTGGAGGAAAAAGGGGAAGGCTTGCAAGCCGAAGAACACCATCCCAACCGTGAAGCACGGGGGTGGCAGCATCATGCTGTGGGGGTGCTTTGCTGCAGGAGGGACTGGTGCACTTCACAAAATAGATGGCATCATGAGGAAGGAAAATTATGTGGATATATTGAAGCAACATCTTAAGACATCAGTCTAGAAGTTAAAGCTTGGTCGCAAATGGGTCTCCCAAATGGACAATGACCCAAAGCATACTTCCAAAGTTGTGGCAAAATGGCTTAAGGACAACAAAGTCAAGGTATTGGAGTGGCCATCAAAAAGCCCTGACCTCAATCCTATAGAACATTTGTTGGGAGAACTGAAAAAGCGTGTGCGAGCAAGGAGGCCTACAAACCTGACTCAGTTACACCAGCTCTGTCAGGAGGAATGGGCCAAAATTCACCCAACTTATTGTGGGAAGCTTGTGGAAGGCTACCCAAAACGTTTGACCCAAGTTAAACAATTTAAAGGCAATGCTACCAAATACTAATTGAGTGTATGTAAACTTCTGACCCACTGGGAATGTGATGAAAGAAATAAAAGCTGAAATAAATAATTCTCTCTACTATTATTCTGACATTTCACATTCTTAAAATAAAGTGGTGATCCTAACTGACCTAAGACAGGGAATTCTTACTAGGATTAAATGTCAGGAATTGTGAAAGACTGAGTTGAAATTTATTTGGCTAAGGTGTATGTAAACTTTCGACTGTATTATATATATATATATATATATATACACACACACACCCTGGTAACTCTATAAGGAAACAAGTGGTTTTTAATTGCATCAAAGCAGTCTTTTCTTTATCTGGGACACTTAAAGCTGTGATGTTTTGGAATAATTGGGTATTTATAGGTTGTAGGTTGATGTAGGTTGATTTCAGTTTCTATAAGAAACGTCATATCTCCCCCTACCAGGCCTACTACTTTATCAACCACTGACCCAGATTTACAGAGCAGTTACTGTGGCTCAGCTGGCTTTGTTGTGTAAGGGTGAATGTGTATGTGTGTGTTTGCTGATAATGTGTGTTTTGATGTGATATGTGTGTGTATTGTAACTGCCATTTTGTCTACCACTCAGCACTGTAACAAATGTTATGTTGCTCAGATTTGTATGTGTGTATAGCCTCTTCGCTCCCCCATGGGTGTTTGCAGATCTGTAGAAACCAGATAGGTGTAATCTGTGTATTAAAGCTCCTCTTAGCCCATTGTTAACACATATCTGGTTTCCAAAAATAGGGGGTTTGGCCTAGGGGCCAGAGATTGTTTTCAGGAATGTATGAGTCATGTCCTCCTTTCAGTGTGTGTGTGTGTGTGTGTGTGTGTGTTCCAGCTCAGCGTTGTGTTTCACCTGTGCGTGGTACAGCTGCATAGTGACGGGTGGCCTGCTACACCTGCTGGTCCTGCAGCTCATCAACGTCAGCTACAACGTGACAGAGCGAGAGGTGCGCACCGCCCTCCGAGACAAGACCACCCACAGTCTCTACTGGGGCCTCGTCGTCGACACAGGAGTCTACTCACATGGTTTCCGTGGCAACTGGGCAGAGTTCCTGACCATGGGAGAAGGCCCGGATGCCCACTGGCCCAGGCTCACTGACCTGGTGTAGCTGACCTTGGGAGAAGGCCCGGAAGCCCCTTGGCCCAGCCTCACTTACCTGAGGTGCGTTCAACAAGGAAAATAGTTTGCGAACATTGGCTAACGTTAGCTAACATATTCCATTTGTTTTGTGTTAAAAACAATCAAGTGGCCATGTAGCTAAGTCATTTTCAGTTTGAATAATGTTGCTAAAAAGCCACAGTAATCCTTACAAAAAGTAGCTGGTTGAAGTTTCACCGTAACATTTTGGAATGTTTATTCAAATCGTTCAACTGAAATTGTTGCTCTGGCAACATGTTCATCGCAAACAGAAGCCTTGTTGATCTCTCCTCTTGTGTAGCTGACCTGCTCAACATCATCATCGCATCGTTAGAAGTGATTGATCAATTGGACGATCCAGGTAGAAGTTGCCCACAGATCTAGGGTCATCTTACCCTCATACAATCTGACTTTAACCGTTAGGGGGAAGAACGTAAAACTGACCTTAGATCACACTAGGGGGGCAACTTCACCCTGCTCCGTGATATGGACAAGAGTTGGAGGATGTGGTGCTGCTGTACTGTCTTTCACCACCAGATGGTAGCATATCTCCACACCTCGGACTGTTCAGACTGCCATCTCCCTCTCTCCCATTTATCGTCTTCTGCCTTGTCTGTCTGTCTGTCATCTCCCTACCTATTCTGTCTGTCTGTCCTCTCCCCAACCTGTCTGTCATCTCCCCTTTCTGTCTGTCCTCTCCCCTTTCTGTCTGTCCTCTCCTTCCCTATTCTGTCTGGGACTGGGAGGGAGGCCGAGCCAGTCTGAAATCAGCAAGCCTTTGTTAAGGTGTAACAGTGTTCGGTTCTGTTGTGAAGTAGCGCCCACTACAATACCGTCCCTGAGCTGAACCATAGCCTACAATAACACACAACCACTTCTGTTAACTTTACTGACTGACAGCCTCAATCTCACCATCTCTACCTCTCTCTCTCTCTCCCTGACCTTTTCTCCCATTCAAGTGCTGCAATTGCTCTGTGCACATTTCATCCATCTATCTCTCCATCGATCTGTCTCACGCTCCCTCTCTATCTTCATTCTCCTCCCGCAATCTCTTTCCAGGGTCCTTCTAACATCCTGTCTCTCCCTCCTCAGTTGAGGTGCCTTTCTTTGATGGGAGGTGACCAAACCACGTGACCAAAATAAAACTAGGCCCTAGACGTTCCTTTCAACACTGATTAACACTCCTCTCGAGAAAGGAACAGCTGTTGTCAATATGTTATTTTTATGTGTAACTGTTCCTGTGAGCTTCAGAAGGAAACAGGTATTTATCAAACAGCATCGTGTTGATACATCTCTGTAGACTGAGGCTGGTCAGGATCATTAGTGTTGTTGCATTAAACATGACATTTTAGTAATTTAGCAGATGCTCTTATCCAGAGCGACTGACAGTAGTGAGTGCATACATTTTAATGCTTTTTTCATACTGGTCCCCCGTGGGAATCGAACCCACAACCCTGGCGCCATGCTCTACCAACTGAGCTACACAGGACTTAAGAGAATACAACAACAAAAGCACAGAGACTGGGAAAACAACTTGGACAGTGAGACTTGTTTATTGTGATATGAATAACAGAATGCTTTTTACTTTTTATGGCTTCAAGCTCCTGTCAAACTGCATCAAACTGTGTGACTTAAAAAATACACAAAATATTCAATAACCTGAATTTTAACTGCAGTTTTAAATGAGTCATTGCTGTTACAAAAAGGTTTCTAAAATGTCTTCATTAAACGTTATATCCACCTTTCTCAGGTAATTAAGGTAGACCAACAGCTGGTATGTGTGTGCTTGTTACAGCAGCAACTTAAGCATCTGTTTTGGGTCCTATCCACTGGTTTCTCCTGTATGTGAGTATTCTCTTTGCCTGCCTGCCTGTCTGTCTGTGTCTGTCTGTTTGAGTGTACCGTACACATGTGTGTGTCTACTGTACGTGTGTGTGTGTGTCCTGTGGGTCACAGAGGGCCTTGTTTCCAGGGACAGTCCAGAGGAGAAGAGCGGAAGTCAGGGAGGACCTCTGCCACTCTGCGTCTCAGCTGCTCCCTCCTGGTCTCCCTCTCTCTCTCCTCACGCAGCCACCCTGGATACCGTCTCCAGGCCTGGAAACAGCTCCGCACCACCCGCCTGGGACAGGGACGGAGAGGACAGAAACCAAGAGGGACAGACAGACATGCACACACAGGACAGAGAGGGGACAGAGGGAAGCAAACAGAACAACTTAGAAAGACCTAACAACAACAACAACAAGCGATAATACAGTCAGGTCCTACACATGGAGCATGTCTGCATCTGACACAGCAGGATCAGGTGGCTTTGACAGGTGTAATGTTTCTAGGACAGGTGTTATTGGTCAAGGCAGTAAGGCCCAGGTAAACACACCCACCTGTCACTGTGTTCCTGAGCCTGCTGCTCCCGGTCCCAATCCGCCATCCTCTCCTGGGTCACGTGATCTAGCAGCCCAATCAGAGCCCTCCTCAGAGTGTGCGTGCGCCAGAACCTCTCGGCTCGCCCCTCCAGAACCATGCGGTGATCCTTCAACTGAGCCAGAACATGTAAAACAGAACGGGTCAGGGCTGGATAACCGGTCAGGGCTGGATAACGGGTCAGTGATGGATAACGGGTCAGGCCTGGATACAGTACACAGGACAGTCCATCTCAATAGGGATGGATATACCAAAGACTGCCCACCGCATCACTATTAAACTGGGATTAGTATTAAAATGTGTTTGTTGGAAAAATGACAGAGAGTGGCCATTTGTATGCCTCAGTCTCTCTATCTCTCTGTGTGAGAGTTAGTATGTATGCTTCTGTCTATAGCTATTAATTTATTTATTTCACCTTTATTTAACCAGGTAAGCCAGAGAACAAGTTCTCATTTACAACTGGGACCTGGCCAAGATAAAGCAAAGCAGTGCGATAAAAACAACAACACAGAGTTACATATGGGGTAAACAAAACATTAAGTCAAAAATACAACAGAAAATATATATACAGTGTGTGCAAATGTAGCAAGTTATGGAGGTAGGGCAATAAATAGGCCATAGTGCAAAATAATTACAATTAGTATTAACACTGGAATGATAGATGTGCAAGAGATGATGTGCATATAGAGATACTGGGGTGCAAATGAGCAAAATAAATAACAATATGGGGATGAGGTAGTTGGGTGGGCTAATTTCAGATGGGCTGTGTACAGGTGCAGTGATCGGTAAGGTGCTCTGACAACTTACGCTTAAAGTTAGTGAGGGAGATAAGAGTCTCCAGCTTCAGAGATTTTTGCAGTTCGTTCCAGTCATTGGCAGCAGAGAACTGGAAGGAATTGCGGCCAAAGGAGGTGTTGGCTTTGGGGTTGACCAGTGAGATATACCTGCTGGAGTGCATACTACGGGTGTGTGTTGCTATGGTGACCAATGAGCTAAGATAATGCGGGGATTGGCCTAGCAGTGATTTATAGATGACCTGGAGCCAGTGGTTTTGGCAACGAATATGTAGTGAGGACCAGCCAACAAGAGCGTACAGGTCACAGTGGTGGGTAGTATATGGGGCTTTGGTGACAAAACGGATGGACCAGATGATGGTGTCGTATACAAAATGGTGTCGTCTGCGTAGAGGTGGATCTGAGAGTCACCAGCAGCAAGAGCGACATCATTGATATACACAGAGAAGAGTCGGCCCGAGAATTGAACCCTGTGGCACCCCCATAGAGACTGCCATAGGTCCAGACAACAGGCCCTCCGATTTGACACTTTGAACTCTATCTGAGAAGTAGTTGGTGAACCAGGCGAGGCAGTCATTTGAGAAACCAAGGCTATTTAGTCTGCCAATAAGAATGCGGTGGTTGACAGTGTCGAAAGCCTTGGCCAGGTCGATGAAGACCGCTGCACAGTACTGTCTATTATCGATTGCGGTTATAATATCGTTTAGGACCTTGAGCATGGCTGAGGTGCACCCATGACCAGCTCGAAAACCGGATTGCATAGCGGAGAAGGTACGGTGGGATTCGAAATGGTCGGTGATCTGTTTGTTAACTTGGCTTTCAAAAACGTTCGAAAGGCAGGGCAGGATGGATATAGGTCTGTAACAGTTTGGATCTAGAGTGTCACCCCCTTTGAAGAGGGGGATAACCGCGGCAGCTTTCCAATCTCTGGGGATCTCAGACGTTACGAAAGAGAGGTTGAACAGGGGTTGCGACAATTTCGGTGGCTATTTTTAGAAAGAAAGGGTCTAGATTGTCTAGCCCAGATGATTTGTAGGGGTCCAGATTTTGCAGCTCTTTCAGAACATCAGCTGTCTGAATTTGTGTGAAGGAGAAAATTGTGTGGAGGGGGGGCATGGGCAAGTTGCAGCGGAGGGTGCAGAGCTGGTGGCCGGGGTAGTGGTAGCCAGGTGGAAAGCATGGCCAGCCGTAGCAAAATGCTTGTTGAAATTCTAGATTATTGTAGATTTATCGGTGGTGATAGTGTTTCCTAGCCTCAGTGCAGTGGGCAGCTGGGAGGAGGTGCTCTTATTCTCCATGGACTTTACAGTGTCCCAAAACTTTTTGGAGTTAGTGCTACAGGATGGACATTTCTGTTTGAAAAAGCTAGCCTTTGCTTTCCTAACTGCTTGTGTATATTGGTTCCTAACTTCCCTGAAAAGTTGCATATCGCGGGGGCTATTCGATGCTAATGCAGTATGCCACAGGATTATTTTGTGCTGGTCAAGGGCAGTCAAGTCTGAGGAGAACCAGGGGCTATATCTGTTCTTAGTTCTGAATTTTTTTAATGGGGCATGCTTATTTAAGATTGAGAGGAAAGCACTTTTAAAGAACAACCAGGCATCCTCTACTGACGGAATGAGATCGATATCCATCCAGGATACCTGGGCCAGGTCAATTAGGAAGGCCTGCTCGCTAAAGTGTTTTAGGGAACGTTTGACAGTGATAAGGGGTGGTCGTTTGACCGCGGACCCGTTACGGACGCAGGCAATAAGGCAGTGATCGCTGAGATCCTGGTTGAAGACAGCGGAGGTGTATTTAGAGGGTAAGTTAGTCAGGATGATATCTATGAGGGTGCCCATGTTTACGGATTTAGGATTGTACCTGGTAGGTTCCTTGATAATTTGTGTGAGATTGAGGGCATCTAGTTTGGATTGTAGGATGGCCGGGGTGTTAAGCATATCCCAGTTTAGGTCACCAAGCAGTACGAACTCTGAGGATAGATGGGGGCAATCAATTCACATATGGTGTCCAGGGCACAGCTGGGGGCTGAGGGGGTCTGTAGCAAGCGGCAACAGTGAGAGACTTATTTCTGGAAAGGTGGATTTTTAGAAGTAGGAGCTCAAACTGTTTGGGCACAGACCTGGATAGTATGATAGAGCTCTGCAGGCTCTCTCTACAGTAGATTGCAACTCCACCCCCTTTGGCAGTCCTATCTAGACGGAAAATGTTGTAGTTGGGGATGGACATTTCTGAATTTTTGGTGGCCTTCCTAAGCCAGGATTTAGACACTGCTAGAACATCAGGGTTGGCGGAGTGTGCTAACGCAGTGAATAATTCAAACTTAGGGAGGAGGCTTCTGATGTTAACATGCAAAAAACCAAGGCTTTTACGGTTACAGAAGTCAACAAATGATAGCGCCTGGGGAGTAGGAGTGATACTGGGGGTTAACCTGGGTTAACCACTACATCACCAGAGGAACAGAGGAGGACTAGAATAAGGATACGGCTAAAGGCTTTAAGAACTGGTCTTCTAGTGCGTTGGGTACAGAGAATAAAATGGGCAGATTTCCGGGCGTTGTAGAATAGATTCAGGGCATTCTGTACAGACAAGGATATGGAAGGATATGAGTACAGTGGAGGTAAACCTAAGCGTTAGGTAACAATGAAAGAGATAACATCACTGGAGGCACTGATTGAGCCGGTCTCCACGTGTATGGGGGGTGGAACAAAGGAGCTATTTGAGGCAGTTTGAGAGGGACCTGGGGCTCTACAGTGAAATTGTATTTTAAGAACTAACTGGAACAGCAATAGGTAAGGCATATTGACATGGGAGAGAGAGGTATAAAGCAATCACAGGTGTTATTCGAGAGAGCTAAGACAACAACTGGTAATGGCGATGAAAGTTTGGGCTGAGGCTAAACAGATAAATAGGACAGGGTACCGTGTAGTCCAGCAGGCATCAGCTGTGCAGCTGAGTGATCATAAGGTCCAGTGAACAGCAATATGTGAGTCCAAGAGCAGTTTGAAATGGTGCTACAGCACAGGCGAGAAGGAAGCATGGCTGTTGAAATTGCGTGTGCTAGCGGGCCGGGGCTAGCAGATGGATCTTCGTGCTCGTCGCAACGGGAAGCCTGTTGAAACCACAGACGATTACGTCGGCAGACCAGTCATGATGGATCGGCGGGGCTCCGTGTCGACACTGAGGTCCCGTCCGGTTGACAGAGAGGTAGATAGCCGGGAGATGGGCCTGACTCGAGGCTAGCTCAAGGCTGATTAGCCAACAACAACATCCATTCGGTTGCAGCTAGCTAGTTGCGATGATCCGGTGTTAAAGGTCCAGTTATTCAGTGATTCCGGCAGAAAATCCGATATGTTCTGGGTCGATAACGCGCTGTGCAGACAGTGCAGACTGGCCGATAATAGTCCAGGCTAGAGCTGGCTGGTAGGTAGTGCAGGCCACGGACAATGGTGAAAAACCGCTAACGGTGGCTAATAGCAAGTAGCTAGTTAGCTGGCTACTCTCATCCGGTAGACAGAGAGGTAGATAGCCGGGATATGGGCCTGGCTCGAGGCTAGCTCAAGGCTAACTGGTGCTTGCTTCGGGGGCAGTGATGATTAGCCAACAGCAACATCCATTCGGTTGCGGCTAGCTAGTTGCGATCCGGTGTTAAGGTCCAGTGATTCAGTTATTCCGGCAGAAAATCCGATGTTCTGGGTGAAAACCGCTAACGGTGGCTAATAGCAACTAGCTAGTTAGCTGGCTAGCTAGTTTCAACTGGAGATTCTAGATAAAAGGTAAGTAAATAATAGAATCCGTTCCATATTGAGTGAGGCGGGTTGCAGGAAAGTATATTTAGTAGAAGGATGAAAAGTGTGATAGGGAAATATATACGAAAAAAACACGGACACACTACAGAGTACACGACTGCACTGCTACGCCATCTTGGATTCGGGAGGACTCCTGATATCTCCAGGAGGGATACGTATCATTTTTGTCTTAATCTGTTGTTGTCTAGTAGGGCCATCTACTTTAAATGCTGTCTGTCTTCCCAGTAGACTACTTGGTGTGTGAACGGCTCACTGCTCATAACTTGCAGCTGGTTGTTGACACATCAACCAGGATGAAGGGGCAGGGCAATTTGTGACTGTTGTTGTTTTTATAATCAGTGGCTGTATTGGAGGGGGAGTGGTTTCTCCTCTGCAAGGCTATCAGCAGTTAGTGTTAGTACTTCAGTCTCCCCTGTTTTCTCAGCGGCGGTCTCGTGGGCAAAACTAAGACCGTAGCCGAAACAAAGACGGTTCTGCCGAGTTGTCGGAGGAAGGAAAGAGATTTAATATACCCGTTGGCTCCTCTCCCTGTAGGCTTTACAGATGCTCCCCACCCCTTGGCTGTAGCCCTTCTTATTTAGTGTACCCTGCGCGCACAACCCATGTGGAATTCCTGGTCTCCGGCAGCGTTTGGAACTGCCGATCTGCAGTCAAGAACGCCAAGTTCATCTCAGCCTATGCTGCCCTTCAGTCCCTAGGTTTTTTGGTCCTGATGGAGACATGGATCACCCCAGAGAACACTGCTACTCCAGCTGCTCTCTCGTCATCTGACTATGTGTTCGCTCATAGTCCGAGAGCATCTGGTTGTTGTGGTGGTGGCACAGGGCTACTCATTTCCCCTAAGTGGAAATTTTGTATTTTCTCCCTCACTCACCTGTCCATCTCCTCACTCAAGCTTAACATTGTTGTTACTTACTGTATCACTCACCAGGTGCCCTTAGAGAATTCCTCAATGAGCTTGACACCTTGATAAGCTAAATTCCTGACGATGGCTCACCGCTCATCGTACTTTGCGACTTCAACCTCCCGACGTCTGGCTTCGATTCATTTCTTCCCACCTGTTTCTTTCCCCTTCTTGCCTCTTTTGACCCTCACACTTTCCCAATCTCACAAGGCAGGCAATATGCTTGACCTAATCTTTACTAGAGGGTGTTTGCCTACTAATCTCATGGAAACACCCCTCCCAGGTCTCTGATCACTACTTTGTTTCCTTTTCTGTCTCACTCTACTCCAACCCTAACCACTCAACCCCTTCCCAGATGGTCATGTGCCGTCGCAATCTTGGCTCTCTCTCTCCCACTACTCTCTCCTCTTCTATCCTATCATCCCTCCCTTCTGCTAAATCCTTCTCCCTCCTGCAGGGGCGGACTGGGACAAGAATTTGGCCCTGGCATTTTATCCACATCAGCCCACATCACTGCGCGTGCCGCCAACTCAATTTCTGATGTGCAACCTAATCCATTAATTGTCATGAATTTTGGGTTGACAATTGGTATGCTGACTGCAGGAATGTCCACCAGAGATGTTGCCAGAGCTACCATAATCCACCTCCAACATCGTTTTAGAGAATTTGGCAGTACGTCTAACTGGCCTCACAACCACAGACCACGTGAATGGCATTGTGTGGGCGAGCGGTTTGCTGATGTCAACATTGTGAACACAGTGCCCCATGGTGGCGGTGGAGTTATGATATGAGCAGGCATAAGCTACGGACAACGAACACAATTGCATTTTAATCTATGGCAATTTGAATGCACAGAGATACCGTGACGAGAGCCTGAGGCCCATTGACGTGCACTTTCATCCGCCGCCATCACCTCATGTTTCAGCATGATAATGCACGGCCCCATGTCGCAAGGATCTGTACACAATTCCTGGAAGCTGAAAATGTCCCAGTTCTTCCATGGCCTGCATACTCACCAGACATGTCACCCATTGAGCATGTTTGAGATGCTCTGGATCGACATGTACGACAGCGTGTTCCAGTTCCCGCCAATATCCAGCAACTTCGCACAGCCATTGAAGAGGTGTGGGACAACATTCCACAGGCCACAATCAACAGCCTGATCAACTCTATGCGAAGGAGATGTGTTGTGCTGCATGAGGCAAATGGTCACACCAGATACTGACTGGTTTATTATAGAAAGAGTTCAGTGAACTCTTTCTACGTTTATAGGCCCCCTTTAGTTTTTTATTACGATAAATTATCTTGGCTGTTTAACTGATGACCGAGTCGGAGCAGGTCTCTTTGCTGATGCCGCGTTTGACATTGAATGTGAGTTTGCGTGAGCTCAGCCTATCAGAAAACCGGGCTGGCCCATCTTGGTAGGGGGGCCGGCCATTGCCAACTGATCAGCCAAAGGCTCATTATAGATTCAAAAAATGGTCCAGCTTCTTCGACTCTACTCTCCTCTCTTTCCGCATCCTATGACTCGCACTGTCCTCTTTCCTCCCGGCCGGCTCGGCCCTCCCCTCCTGCTACTTGGCTGAGTGACTCATTGCGAGCTTACAGAAAATGGAGGAAAACTAAACTTCTGGAGGACCTATCATCCTTTCACTACCTCCTCTCTCCCTTCTCTTCCTCTGTATCTGATGCTAAAGCCACTTTATATCACTCTAAATGTAAACTCTTTTCCACCTTCTTAATCCTCCACCCCCTACCCCTCCCTCTCTGCGGACGACTTTGTTAACCACTTTAAAAAGAAGGTTGACGACATCCGCTCATCATTCACTCAGCCTATTGAGTCCACTGGTCCCACTCACACAGAACTACCCTACGCCTTGACCTCTTTCTCCCCTCTCTCTCCAGATAAAATCCTGCGACTAGTGAGGTCTGGCCGCCCAACAACCTGCCCGCTCGACCCCATCCCCTTCTCCAGACCATCTCTGGAGATATTCTCCCATTCCTCACTTCCCTCATCAACTCATCCCTGACCACTGGCTGGTTCCCCTCAGACTTCAAAATGACCAGAGTCGCTTCTCAAGAAACCAACACGGACGTCATAAACTACAGACCTGTATCCCTTTCTTTTCTTTACTAAACACTTGAGCGTGCAGTCTCTGATCAACTCTCTCGCTATCTCTCTTAGAACAATCTTCTTGACCCTAACCAGTCAGGCTTCAAGACGGGTTACTCAACCGAGACTGCTCTTCTTTGTGTCACGGAGGCTCTCTGCACTGCCAAAGCTGACTCTCTCTCCTCTGTTTTCATCCTCCTAGATCAGCCTTTCTTAAAGTATGGGTCGCGACCCAAAGTGGGTTGTGACCTGTTAATGGTGGGTCGCGACGTGTCAAAGTAATGTATAATTATTTTATTAATTACTGGAACTGATTTGGCCAAGTGCAATTGCGCTCTCTGTTCAGTGCGCTCTCTGCTTAGCAGTGGTGTCTCTGCTCAGTTTGGCAGCTGTGTGAGTGGGAGGGAGATGCCTGTGGGAGGGAGATGCCTGTGGGAGGGAGATGCCTGTGGGAGGGAGATGCCTGTGGGAGGGAGATGCCTGTGGGAGGGAGATGCCTGTGTGCTTCGCGGTTCACCAGATCTTTTTGTGTTTTGTGCAGGGAAGTGCTTAGTAGTGAGTCTCTCAAAACGAACAAATTAAAACAACACGTCCTGACAAAACATCACAGCAGGGAGTTCTTTCAGAACAGGGCACAATGCTTCCGGAAACAGTGCTTCGACAGCGGAAAAATAAGTCAGCTAGCAAGGCATTTGTTCCATTTTCTAACAGGTGATAAGCAGAAATAAGGGAGTACTATCGCTCATAGTAGTAGATGTGAGTTTCTCTTTCAAACAATCCCCTTGTACACAGCTAATAACTAGCTAATGTTAGCCAAAGCAAGTTAGTTAGCTATTGTACTTAGTGCAACCCTAAGTAACAGTACAGATGAAGATGAAAAATTATCAGGCCTACTGTACATCTTACTGTAGAAATTATTGTTGAAAACACGTCTAGTTTGGAACTGTTGCTGTTAAAATACAAGTAATCATTTTTATTCTGGAATAAATTGATTGAAGCAAGATGCTTTTTAAGGCAAACACATTCACACAGTTCTGGGTTGCTCATCTACAGCAGGAAGCGGTCCCCTGCCTGACTGAGAAAGCAGTAGATGTTCTGATCCAGTTTGGCACCACATACCTATGCGAGTCAGGGTTCTCAACACTGGCGTACTTAAAACAAGTACAGAAACAGACTCAATGCTGAGCATGACCTCAGGGTTGCACTGTCAAAAACCGAACCCAGAATAGACATACTTGTTGAAAACTGTGTGTGTGTGTGTGTCTGCGTGTGTTTTTTCTGTTTTACATCTGTGTGATGTGATCAATTAGTTTGTTCCAGTTCAGAATGAAAATGATTTATTGTATTTTAACAGCAACAGTTCCAACCTAGACAGATATGTAAGAGTGTTTATAATGGGGAAAAATAAACATGAATTGCTATTTATATGGTTATTTCATTTAATTGTTATTTGTTTTTGTCTATATTGCATTTGTTTTAGGCATAAGGGCAATTAAATGTACCAATATTTATGTATAGCTGCATGTTTTCATAAGTTTGTGTCCCAGGAAAACACAGAATTTCTAATTTGGGTCCCAGGCTGAAAAAGTTTAAGAACCCCTGTCCTAGATCTATCCGCTGGCTTTGACCCTCTGAACCATCAGATCCTCCTCTCCACCCTCTCACGGCTGGGCGTCTCAGGCTCTGCATCCTACCAGGCAGGCTGTTCCTACCAGGTGACGTAGAGAGGATCTGTGTTTGCACCACTTACTCTCACTACTGGTGTCCCTCAGGGCTCCGTTCTAGGCCCTCTCCTCTTCTCTCTATACACCAAGTCACTCGGCTCCGTCATATCCTCACATGGTCTCTCCTATCAATGCTATGCGGATGATGCTCAACTACTTTTCTCCTTCTCTAAAATGTACTTTTTGGTCAACCAGCCACTGTGGCAGGTAGATCAAAAAATATAGCCTCCACTCAGATTCTTTTTACCAGCCAAAATATTTTTCTCGCCATAATTACACCAAAAAATATAAAAATAAAGGATGAGCATGCTTTGTAATGATTCTAAAACAAGAAATGCATTACTAGTAAGAATAAATGGGTTATTGCTTAATTACATTTTTGTGACTTGCGTCTTTTAACCAATGTATGTTCAAATAAATAATTCAATAGTAAAACCAGATAAAACGTTCTACAACTAAACATTGAGAACCAACAAAGTGCTGAGAGATACACCCTGCCCTGCCACAACACACCTTATTATTAACAAAGTGCCTGCCCTGCCACAACACACCTTATTATTAGAAACCTAGGAGAACAATTAAAGTATTTGAGTGTTTTAATGATAAGAAATTACTAAAAGTTCATGAATAAACGTTTTTTGGAGTGATCCACGCTCAATCAAGAACACTCATTAGGTGAGACAAATGTTCAGCTGCCACTTTAAGGGATGGGTCGTTACCTTGGTAACTTGGTCACTTGTTTGTCTGTGATGAAAACATCTCAGACTGCGATGTCTTCCTAGCAGCAGACAGTTGCAGCAGACTCAAACTAACATTGAACAACCTAGCGTGTGAACATAACGATGTAACTGGTCAAGAAACACGAGAACAAAGTCACACTTTAGGTCAATTCTACCAACTTCTACATGTGGGCTTTGGATTGAAAAAGACTGTTCCAAAATTCTCTGTGACTACCCGCCAACATGGCTGGTGAAGACCTTCTTACCCACCAATGACAAACTCTACCCGCATTTGGCGGGTGTTCATTTCCCACCTTGCTTCTGACACCCAGGTGGCGACACGCATCTCTGCGTCCCTGGCAGATATCTCAGCTTGGATGGCGGCCCACCATCTCAAGCTCAACAAGACGGAGCTGCTCTTCTTCCTGGGGAAGGCCTGCCTGCTCCAAGACCTCTCTCATCACGGTTGACAACTCTACGGTGTCCCCCTCCCAGAGTGCAAAGAACCTTGGCGTGACCCTGGACAACACCCTGTCGTTCTCTGCAAACATCAAAACAACATCCTGTAGAGTACGACCCTACGTCACACAGGAAGCGGCGCAGGTCCTAATCCAGGCACTTGTCATCTCCCGTCTGGACTACTGCAACTCGTTGTTGGCTGGGCTCCCTGCTTGTGCCATTACACCCCTGCAAAACGCTGCAGCCCGCCTGGTGTTCAACCTTCCCATGATCTCCCATGTCACCCCGCTTCTCCGCACCCTCCACTGGCTTCCAGTTGAAGCTCGCATCCACTACAAGACCATGGTACTTCCCTACGGAGCAGCAAGAGGAACTGCCCCTCCCTACCTTCAGGCTTTGCTCAAATCCTACACCCCAACCCGAGTCCTCCGTTCTGCCACATCTGGTCTCTTGGCCCTCCCACCCCTACAGGAGGGCAGCTCCAAGCTCTTCTCTGTCCTGGCACCCCAATGGTGGAACCAGCTTCCCCCTGAAGCTAGGAAAGCAGAGTCCCTGCCCATCTTCCAAAAACATCTGAAACCCTACCTTTTCAAAGAGTATCTTTAAATAATCCCACAGCACCCCCCCCGAAAACCCACCCAAGAAACTTCCGTAAACTAACCCTCGCACTTGACTATTTTCCCCCTTACTAGCTCTGACTTTGCTGATAGCTACTTTATTGAGGAAAAATGTACTTACTATGACTGTGATATGTGGTTGTCCCACCTAGCTATCTTAAGATGAATGCATTAACTGTAAGTCGCTCTGGATAAGCGCGTCTGCTAAATGACAAATGTAAAATGTGTGTGTGTGTGTGTGTGTGTGTGTATTTATGACTGTGTGTGTATAGTGTTCATACACTCACCCTTTTCCAGTTGCCCAGGCTCCTCCGTAGCAGGATGTGTTGATGCAGTTGGTCGGCAGAGGCCCATTTCTGAGCCAGGGACTCGCCTGCTACCTGCTGCCAGGACAGCATGCACCGTCTCAGGAGAGACTGCCTGTGATGAGCCCTGGCCAGCTGGAAGGGAATGAAAATAATCCCTATTCACATGTGCCAGGCAGGTAACAAACAATGGCAGGGTATAAAGGATAAGGAGCCTGCACGGCATTGAGGCTGACATGCTGAAAATGTATTGAGAGAAATGTACAGTACAATTCGACATTCATTTCAAACTCATGGTCTTTAAAGAAGTTAGGACTTTGACCCCTGGTAAATAACGTGAATAGAGTTGTTGGGAATCAAGCTAAGTTGTTGGGAGTCCAGGTAAACCTGTAGCAGCATAGAACATGTGATATTGAACGAGCTGTTCAGCTGCTCAAGGTTGTATACAGTAGATTGGAACAGAACATGTTGCTGAGCACAGGAGGCTGCTGAGGGGAGGACAGCTCATAATAATGGCCAGAACGAAGCGAATGGAATGGCATCAAGCAACATGGAAACCATGTGTTTAATGTATTTGATACTATTACACTTATTCCGCTCCAGCCATTACCACGAGCCCGTCCTCCCCAATTAAGGTGACACCAGCCTCCTGTGTTGCTGAGATGTTACACCATCCATCTTCACGTCACTTGCCCATCAATCATTCCTCTCCTCCAACCCATCTCCTCTAGCCTCTCTCTCTTCCTGTACCCATCTCCTCTAGCCTCCCTCTCTTCCTGTACCCATCTCCTCTAGCCTCTCTCTCTTCCTGTACCCCTCTCCTCTAGCCTCTCTCTCTTCCTGTACCCATCTCCTCTAGCCTCTCTCTCTTCCTGTACCCATCTCCTCTAGCTCTCTCTTCCTGTACCCCTCTCCTCTAGCCTCTCTTCCTGTACCCCTCTCCTCTAGCCTCTCTCTCTTCCTGTACCCATCTCCTCTAGCCTCCCTCTCTTCCTGTACCCCATCTCCTCTAGCCTCTCTTCCTGTACCCATCTCCTCTAGCCTCTCTTCCTGTACCCCTCTCCTCTAGCCTCTCTCTCTTCCTGTACCCATCTCCTCTAGCCTCTCTTCCTGTACCCATCTCCTCTAGCCTCTCTCTCTTCCTGTACCCATCTCCACTAGCCTCTCTCTCTTCCTGTACCCATCTCCTCTAGCCTCTCTCTCTTCCTGTACCCATCTCCTCTAGCCTCTCTCTCTTCCTGTACCCATCTCCTCTAGCCTCTCTCTCTTCCTGAACCCATCTCCTCTAGCCTCTCTCTCTTCCTGTACCCATCTCCTCTAGCCTCTCTCTCTTCCTGTACCCATCTCCTCTAGCCTCTCTCTCTTCCTGTACCCATCTCCTCTAGCCTCTCTCTCTTCCTGTACCCATCTCCTCTAGCCTCTCTCTCTTCCTGTACCCATCTCCTCTAGCCTCTCTCTCTTCCTGTACCCATCTCCTCTAGCCTCTCTTCCTGTACCCCTCTCCTCTAGCCTCTCTTCCTGTACCCATCTCCTCTAGCCTCTCTTCCTGTACCCATCTCCTCTAGCCTCTCTCTCTTCCTGTACCCATCTCCTCTAGCCTCTCTCTCTTCCTGTACCCCTCTCCTCTAGCCTCTCTCTCTTCCTGTACCCATCTCCTCTAGCCTCTCTCTCTTCCTGTACCCCTCTCCTCTAGCCTCTCTCTCTTCCTGTACCCATCTCCTCTAGCCTCTCTCTCTTCCTGTACCCCTCTCCTCTAGCCTCTCTTCCTGTACCCATCTCCTCTAGCCTCTCTTCCTGTACCCCGCTCCTCTAGCCTCTCTCTCTTCCTGTACCCATCTCCTCTAGCCTCTCTCTCTTCCTGTACCCATCTCCTCTAGCCTCTCTCTCTTCCTGTACCCCTCTCCTCTAGCCTCTCTCTCTTCCTGTACCCATCTCCTCTAGCCTCTCTCTCTTCCTGTACCCATCTCCTCTAGCCTCTCTCTCTTCCTGTACCCATCTCCTCTAGCCTCTCTCTCTTCCTGAACCCATCTCCTCTAGCCTCTCTCTCTTCCTGAACCCATCTCCTCTAGCCTCTCTCTCTTCCTGTACCCATCTCCTCTAGCCTCTCTCTCTTCCTGTACCCATCTCCTCTAGCCTCTCTCTCTTCCTGTACCCATCTCCTCTAGCCTCTCTCTCTTCCTGTACCCCTCTCCTCTAGCCTCTCTTCCTGGACCCATCTCCTCTAGCCTCTCTCTCTTCCTGTACCCATCTCCTCTAGCCTCTCTCTCTTCCTGTACCCCTCTCCTCTAGCCTCTCTCTCTTCCTGTACCCATCTCCTCTAGCCTCTCTCTCTTCCTGTACCCCTCTCCTCTAGCCTCTCTCTCTTCCTGTACCCATCTCCTCTAGCCTCTCTCTCTTCCTGTACCCCTCTCCTCTAGCCTCTCTTCCTGTACCCATCTCCTCTAGCCTCTCTTCCTGTACCCCGCTCCTCTAGCCTCTCTCTCTTCCTGTACCCATCTCCTCTAGCCTCTCTCTCTTCCTGTACCCATCTCCTCTAGCCTCTCTCTCTTCCTGTACCCCTCTCCTCTAGCCTCTCTCTCTTCCTGTACCCATCTCCTCTAGCCTCTCTCTCTTCCTGTACCCATCTCCTCTAGCCTCTCTCTCTTCCTGGATCCTTCTCCTCTAGCCTCTCACTTCCTCTCTCTCTAGCATCTTTCCATCTCTCTGCCAGTTCAATTTGACCTACTGGTTCTCACAAACAGGTAGTCAAACAGGTGCTTATACCAACAGCATACTCTACACATAATTCCAGCTCTGAGCGTGATGTCTGGGATTAGGGTGTATGTGTAGGTGGGTGGGTGTGTGTTTGGCTTTAGATTTAGTTACAGAGTGTGTGTGTGTGTCATTTCCATTGGGAATTGTGTGAGGGTGTTGGTTGGTATCTGAATAAGCATGACACCTTAAAACCTGTAGTTGTTTGAGGGAAAGAGTCTTCTATGTATGTGTGTGTATTTGAGTGTAGCTGTGAATACATGTGTGTATTTGAGTGTAGCTGTGAATACATGGGTGTGTAGCTGTGAATACATCAAAGGACTGCTTATACCAGTCACTAGATGAGGCCCTTCATCGCATCCCCAGGAATGACAAGATCTTTCTGCTGGGTGACTCCAATGCTAGGGTGGGACAGAACAACAGGATATGGAGTGCTGGGTAGGCATGGTGTTGGCCAGGTCAATGAGAACGGCATGAGACTGCTAACTCTGTGTCGATCATGATCCCGAACACCTTGTTCCGGCAGAAGAACAACGTCATGGATGCACCCACGCTCCAAACACTGGCACCTGATCGACTACGTCATAGTAAGACCTTCTGACACCAATGACTTCCTGCTGACACTTGCCATGAGGGGTGCTGGACAGATCACCATATGACATTGGCTAAACTCCAGGTGAGAATACATCCCCGCAACGCCTGCAGAAGTGCAGTAAGAGGCGTCTGCACTGTACCCGGCTTGAGAAATCTGCAGTAAGGGACGAGTTCCGTCGCTCTCTCGCTGAAAGGCTGAGGGAGATTGAGCCTCTTCTGAGCTCAGAGGACCCCATGGACCAGAAGTGGGCATCTATCAGCTCAGTGCTCTATCAGGCAGTGGCCCACTCCATTGGCTACAGAGGTTGGAAACATCAGGACTGGTTCGATAAGAACTCTGACACCATCACAACCTTACTGGACAATATGCACAAAGCGCACAGGACTACTAAACAGCCCCACATCTGCTATCCTCCACCAGCAATGGCGAGCATTACGCAAGGAAGTGCAAACAACCTCGCATGCTCTGCAGAACGAATGGTGGACGAATAAGGCAACAGGAAATCCTAATTTATGCAGACAAAAACGACATGCACAATTTCTACAACTCAGCTACAGTATCAATGGCCCTAGAAGTTGCTCCATCACCCCCCTGAAAACAGCTGATGGCTCTTCTGACTCTCTTCAAGGACCAAAACCAGATCCTGTTGAGGTGGGCTGACCATTTTGAAGCACTCCTCAACCTGCGCTCTCCAACAGAACACTCCATCCTGGAAGAACTGCCTGTCCATCCACCCATTCAAAACCTCAACCATTCGCCAACCTTCCAAGAGGGGTTATCATCTATCCATTCCCTCAAGAACAACAAGATTCCTGGCGCTGACAGCATCCCAGCAGAGCTACTTAAGAAGGGAGGTTACTTCTACACCAGAACGCTCCACCAGTATATACACCCTCTGCGGCAACAGCCGGAGGATATCCCTTCTGGCTGTTGCCGGTAAGGTCCTGGCCAAGGTGATGCTACACAGGCTGGTGAACAACATCACAGAGGAACTGCTGCCAGAGTCACAATGCGTCTTCAGAAAGAACAGGAGCACGGTCGACATGATGTTCACGGCACAACAACTCCAGGAGAAGTGCCGTGAACAACGTCAGGACCTTTTCATGGCCTTTGTCGACCTCTCCAAGGCCTTCAACACTGTGAGCAGGGAACTACTATGGGGCATTCTACTCACATTTGACTGTCCAGACAGATTTGTCAACATCCTTTACCAGTTCCATGATGGGATGATGGCTCGGCTGGCCATAAGAGGGCAGGAGTCAGTGCCCTTTGGAGTAAGCATTGATGTGAGGCAGGGGTGTGTGCTGGCACCTGTACTCTTTAACATCTTCCTCCTATGTGTCACTCAGCTTCTCCACAAGGATCTTGAGGACAGCAGCAGGGTTGCAGTGGACTTCAGGCTAGATGGAAACCTATTCAACATCAGGAGGCTCCAAGCAACCATCAAGGTTTCGACGGAGCGGGTTCTGGAGCTGCACTATGCTGATGACTGTGCTCTTGTGGCCCACAGTCCAGAAGAACTTCAGTCCGTCCTTGTAGCGGCTTTGAGGGTCTATAGCAGGATGGGACTGTCTATCAACACCACCAAGACAGAGGTGGTCTGCCAATGGAGATCCAGCCCTCCACCCACCATGCCTGTCTTCACCATTGAACACAAATCACTGGCTATAGTCCCTTCAAATACCTGGGCAGCATCCTCTCGGATGACTGCAGCATCGACACCGAAATTCAAAACAGGATCAAGCAAGCCTCAGCTGCCTTTCGGGAAACTCAGATGCAGGGTTCCAAAACAAGATCTCCACCTCTACACCAAAGATCTCCACCTCTACACCAAAGATCTCCACCTCTACACCAAAGATCTCCACCTCTACACCAAAGATCTCCACCTCTACACCAAAGATCTCCACCTCTACACCAAAGTCGCCATCTATCAAGCATCAGCACACTTCTTTACAGCTGTGAAGCCTGGGTCACCTACAGTCCTGACCCTACAGTCCTGACCCTACAGTCCTGACCCTACAGTCCTGACCCTACAGTCCTGACCCTGCAGTCCTGACCCTGCAGTCCTGACCCTGCAGTCCTGACCCTGCAGTCCTGACCCTACAGTCCTGACCCCGCAGTCCTGACCCTACAGTCCTGACCCCGCAGTCCTGACCCTACAGTCCTGACCCTACAGTCCTGACCCCGCAGTCCTGACCCCGCAGTCCTGACCCCGCAGTCCTGACCCTACAGTCCTGACCCTACAGTCCTGACCCTACAGTCCTGACCCTACAGTCCTGACCCTACAGTCCTGACCCTACAGTCCTGACCCTACAGTCCTGACCCTACAGTCCTGACCCTGCAGTCCTGACCCTACAGTCCTGACTCTACAGTCCTGACCCCGCAGTCCTGACCCCGCAGTCCTGACCCTGCAGTCCTGACCCTACAGTCCTGACCCTACAGTTCTGACCCTGCAGTCCTGACCCTACAGTCCTGACCCTACAGTCCTGACCCTACAGTCCTGACCCTGCAGTCCTGACCCTGCAGTCCTGACCCTGCAGTCCTGACCCTGCAGTCCTGACCCTACAGTCCTGACCCTACAGTCCTGACTCTACAGTCCTGACTCTACAGTCCTGACTCTACAGTCCTGACTCTACAGTCCTGACTCTACAGTCCTGACCCTACAGTCCTGACCCTACAGTCCTGACTCTACAGTCCTGACCCTACAGTCCTGACCCTACAGTCCTGACCCTACAGTCCTGACCCTACAGTCCTGACCCTACAGTCCTGACCCTACAGTCCTGACCCTACAGTCCTGACCCTACAGTCCTGACCCTACAGTCCTGACCCTACAGTCGCCACGACAAGCAGCTCGAGCGATTCTACATAGGATGCCTGCAGCACATCCTGGGAATCACCTGGCGCAACCGTGTGCCCCATACGGAAATACTTGCTAAGACCAACTGCAAGAGTATGGAGGCCGTGGTCACCCAAAACAAACTGCGCTGGCTTGGGCATGTCATTAGAACGTCTCAGGAGCGCTTGCCGCGGAATATCCTGTATGGCCAGCTACACCTTAGCCGGTGGTCTGCAGGGGGGTAGATGAAGTGCTACATGGACCAACTGAAAACGTCGCTGAAGAAGTGCAACATCAAACCCACAGACCTGGAGGATGCTGCTTCCAAACCGTTCCACCTGGCGGCAGCTCTGCCAGAGCGGTGTACAGAGGAGGAGGAGAGGAGCACAAAGAAACAGCAAAAACAGCTGCCTGCCCCTGCCAACACAGACTGAGACATACAGCCATGCCTGCCCCCGCCAACACAGACTGAGACATACAGCCATGCCCGCCAACACAGACTGAGACATACAGCCATGCCCGCCAACACAGACTGAGACATACAGCCATGCCCGCCAACACAGACTGAGACATACAGCCATGCCTGCCCCTGCCAACACAGACTGAGACATACAGCCATGCCTGCCCCTGCCAACACAGACTGAGACATACAGCCATGCCTGCCCCTGCCAACACAGACTGAGACATACAGCCATGCCTGCCCCTGCCAACACAGACTGAGACATACAGCCATGCCTGCCCCCGCCAACACAGACTACACATGCCTCACCTGCAATAAAGTTTGTGGATCTCGGATTGGACTCCACCAAAGAATTCACCGTTAATGCCAAATTCTCTAAAACGATGTTGGAGGCGGCTTATGGCAGAGAAATTAACATAAAATTCTCTGGCAACAGCTCTGGTGGACATTCCTGCAGTCATCATGTCAATTGCACGCACCCATAAAACTTGAGACATCTGTGGCATTCTGTTGTGTGACAAAACTGCACATTTTAGAGTGGCCTTTTATTGCCCCCCAGCACAAGGTGCACCTGTGTAATGATCATGCTGTTTAATCAGCTTGATCAAGACCATGGTGCTTGCCTATGGAGCAGTGAGGGGAACGGCACCTCCGTACCTTCAGCCTCTGATCAGTCCCTACACCCAAACGAGGGCATTGCGTTCATCCACCTCTGGCCTGCTGGCTCCCCTTCCTCTGCGGAAGCATAGTTCCCGCTCAGCCCAGTCAAAACTGTTCGCTGCTCTGGCACCCCAATGGTGGAACAAGCTCCCTCACGACGCCAGGACAGCGGAGTCACTCACCACCTTCCGGAGACATTTGAAACCCCACCTCTTTAAGGAATACCTGGTATAGGATAAAGTTATCCTTCTACCCCCCCCCCCCCCACCAAAAAAATAAATATATAAAATAAAATAAAAATAACATTAAAAAAATATATATATAAATTATAAAAATATAAAGAAAGAGAAAAAAAAATAATAATTGTAAAGTGGTTATCCCCCTGGCTATAGGGTGAATGCACCAATTTGTAAGTCGCTCTGGATAAGAGCGTCTGCTAAATGACGTAAATGTGCCCTTGAGCAAGGCACTTAACCCTAATTGCTCCTGTAAGTCGCTCTGGATAAGAGCGTCTGCTAAATGACTAAAATGTAAATGTAAATGTTGATATACCACACCTGTCAGGTGGATGGATTATCTTGGCAAAGGAGAAATGCTCACTAGGGATGTAAACAAATTTGTGCACAACATTTTAGAGAAAAGGTTTTTGTGCATTTGGAACATTTCTGGGACCTTTTATTTCAGCTCATGAAACATGGGACCAACACTTTACATTGTGGAACTCGGATTGGACTCCACCAAAGAATTCACCGTTAACTCAGAAGTGGAAGTCATCATCGGATACGACAGACTACCATAAGCGAATACAATTTGGTGTCTGCTGTGTTTGATTGGCTGTCCTGAGCTATGTGACTCTAGGAGAGAGTGTGTGAGTGTGTGTTGAGTCTCTCTGTACAGACCCTGCATGTGGCCAGTTGATTGGTCGAGGCCGAGAGCACCGGTGATTACCTGAGTGTTGGCTTGGCTCTGGGCGACTAGGCGTTTCCATGGCTCCAGGCCTCGCCGTAGTAACAGAGTTGTGTGGTAGTGTTGCTGTGCATGGGTCTGGAGCTGCTGTTCTCGTGCCAACCTCCTCTGTTTCTCCTCCTCCCTCTGAATACACACACATAGTCAGACACACACACACAGAGGTAATCAGACACACACACACACACACACACAGAGATAATCAGACACACACACACACACACACAGAGATAATCAGACACACACACACAGACACACACAGAGATAATCAGACACACACACACACACACACACACACACAGAGATAATCAGACACACACACACACACACACAGAGATAATCAGACACACACAGAGATAATCAGACACACACACACACACACACACAGAGATAATCAGACACATACACACACACACACAGAGATAATCAGACACACACACACACACACACACACACACACACACACACACAGAGATAATCAGACACACACACACACACACACACAGAGATAATCAGACACACACACACACACACACACAGAGATAATCAGACACATACACACACACACAGAGATAATCAGACACACACACACACACACACACACAGAGATAATCAGACACACACACACACACAGAGATAATCAGACACACACACACACACACACACACAGAGATAATCAGACACATACACACACACACAGAGATAATCAGACACACACAGAGATAATCAGACACACACACACACACACAGAGATAATCAGACACACACACACAAACACACACATACAAACACACACAGAGATAATCAGACACACACACACACACACACACACACACAGAGATAATCAGACACATACATACACACACACACAGAGATAATCAGACACATACACACACACACAGAGATAATCAGACACACACACACACAGAGATAATCAGACACACACACACACACACAGAGATAATCAGACACACACACACAAACACACACATACAAACACACACAGAGATAATCAGACACACACACACACACACACAGAGATAATCAGACACACACACACACACACACACAGAGATAATCAGACACATACACACACACACACAGAGATAATCAGACACACACACACACACACACACACACAGAGATAATCAGACACACACACACACACACACACACACAGAGATAATCAGACACACACACACACACACACACACAGAGATAATCAGACACATACACACACACACACACAGAGATAATCAGAACACACACACACACACACACACACACAGAGATAATCAGACACACACACACACACAGAGATAATCAGACACACACACACACACACAGAGATAATCAGACACACACACACACACACACAGAGATAATCAGACACATACACACACACACAGTCAGACACACACACACACAGAGATAATCAGACACACACACACAGAGATAATCAGACACACACACACAGAGATAATCAGAACACACACACAGAGATAATCAGACACACACACACACACACAGTCAGACACACACACACAGAGATAATCAGACACACACACACAGAGATAATCAGACACACACACACACACACACACACACACAGAGATAATCAGACACACACACACACACAGAGATAATCAGACACACACACACACACACAGAGATAATCAGACACACACACACACACACACACAGAGATAATCAGACACATACACACACACACAGTCAGACACACACACACACAGAGATAATCAGACACACACACACAGAGATAATCAGACACACACACAGAGATAATCAGACACACACACACAGAGATAATCAGACACACACACACACACACACAGTCAGACACACACACACACAGAGATAATCAGACACACACACACAGAGATAATCAGACACACACACACAGAGATAATCAGACACACACACACAGAGATAATCAGACACATACACACACACACACAGAGATAATCAGACACACACACACACACACACACACACACACACACACACACAGAGATAATCAGACACACACACACACACACACACACAGAGATAATCAGACACACACACACACACACACACACAGAGATAATCAGACACATACACACACACACAGAGATAATCAGACACACACACACACACACACACACAGAGATAATCAGACACACACACACACACAGAGATAATCAGACACACACACACACACACACACACACAGAGATAATCAGACACATACACACACACACAGAGATAATCAGACACACACAGAGATAATCAGACACACACACACACACACAGAGATAATCAGACACACACACACAAACACACACATACAAACACACACAGAGATAATCAGACACACACACACACACACACACACACAGAGATAATCAGACACATACATACACACACACACAGAGATAATCAGACACATACACACACACACAGAGATAATCAGACACACACACACACAGAGATAAACAGACACACACACACACACACAGAGATAATCAGACACACACACACAAACACACACATACAAACACACACAGAGATAATCAGACACACACACACACACACACAGAGATAATCAGACACACACACACACACACACACACAGAGATAATCAGACACACACACACACACACACAGAGATAATCAGACACACACACACACACACACACACACAGAGATAATCAGACACACACACACACACACACACACAGAGATAATCAGACACACACACACACACACACACAGAGATAATCAGACACATACACACACACACACAGAGATAATCAGACACACACACACACACACACACACACACAGAGATAATCAGACACACACACACACACAGAGATAATCAGACACACACACACACACACAGAGATAATCAGACACACACACACACACACACACAGAGATAATCAGACACATACACACACACACAGTCAGACACACACACACACAGAGATAATCAGACACACACACACAGAGATAATCAGACACACACACACAGAGATAATCAGACACACACACACAGAGATAATCAGACACACACACACACACACACATAGTCAGACACACACACACACAGAGATAATCAGACACACACACACACACACAGAGATAATCAGACACACACACACACACACACACACACACACACACACACAGAGATAATCAGACACACACACACACACACACACACAGACAGCCATGCAGACACAAACACACACACACACACACACACAGAGACAAATCAGACACACACACACACACACACAGATAATCAGACACACACACACACACACACACACACACAGAGATAATCAGACACACACACACACACACACACACAGAGATAAATCAGACACACACACACACACACAGACAGGCATGCAGACACAAACACACACATACAAACACACACACAGATAATCAATCACACACACACACATTTGGCCACTGGTCATTACTGTTTTAATGTATAGCTACTTTATGCACACATGGTTCTGTTTTATGTTTGTGATTAAGCTATTTGTCCTAGTATCAGAGCTAGGAGCCACATTTTCAAGAGCTTCTAAATGTCTAATTAGATCTGACCACCAAGCTCTGTCAATGTGACGTAAGGCCAACATTATCACACACACACAACATTGACCAACCATTGCCAACATTATCACACATGACTTTGACCAACCATTGCATCATTGCTTTGAACAGCTACCATCAAAACATCACTTCCTAAGATCTAAGAGAATAAAAATCAAATGTTCAATATGTTTCCATCGCATTTTCAACTCTACCGTTTTGTCACAAAAACTGTTACATTAAATAGCAAATGTGCCTACTCTGGTCTTGGCACGTGCGCTCTAGCCAACAGCTCCCAGATACAGTGCGGGTAGGCTAGTCTACATGATGAGATTATTATGGATAAGAGCGAGAATAATCTTTTTATTTGTCAAACGGCAGTCCAGCATCGATCATCATGTCACTAGAATAAGACCCTCAATATTTATTGGAAAAGCGCATCAAGCTCATCCCTGTGCACTTTCACCACCCTGTGAAATTCATCATAATTTATTTAATCTGTAGCCTAATAAACTGCATGGTTTCCAGAGTCGTAGTGGGAGTACCACACACTTTATCATCACGTGACTCAATATTTGCGCATTAAGGCGTTCCCACCGCCATTTCTCGCATAATTAATTTTACTAACACAAATAGATCCCACCATCTTTCTGTCTGCATTCATAAAATTGTACTGAAACTTCCTGTTTTACCACAGCTGTTGTGTTTTTTGTGTTTTTTTTAATGAATAAAAACTGTGGATGGAAAGGTGGTTACTGTCACATTTCCTCTGCCTATATTTTCGGGGGAAAATCAGTACTTTTCCTTGAAATAATAATTATTCTCCTCTGACTGTGCATTTGACAGTTCTTAATTTCGCCACTAGAGGGCGATGAGATGATTTCTGTGGGTCTGTACTCTGTTGACTGTTTTTGTGCTTGCCAGTTAGCTGGCAGTTCTCAGCTGTTAGTAGCCAATCAAACATTAAACCTCAAACAATACATGGTATCCTTGTAAACAATTCATTTGAAACATTTGCTCAAATGTGTGCCGTTGCCCGGCTATTAAAAGGGACAGACGTTTAAGTTTAACGGTATATTATGTTAATATTATGTATTGTATAAGTGTTAATGACATCTATGTGTATATATACACTGAACAAAAATATAAAATGCAACAATTTCAACGATTTTACTGAGTTACAGTTCATTTAAGGAAATCAGTCAATTGAAATAAATAAATTAGGCCCTAATCTTTGGATTTCACACGACTGGGCAGGGGCACAGCCATGGGTGGGCCTGGGAGGGCATAGGCCCACCTTCTTTGGAGCCAGGCCCACCCATTGGGAAGCCATGCCCAGCCAATCAGAATGAGTTTTTCCCCACAAAAGGGTTTTATTACAGACAGAAATACTCCTCAGTTTCATCAGCTGTCTGGGTGGCTGGTCCCAGACGATCCCGCAGGTGAAGAAGCCGGATGTGGAGGTCCTGGGCTGGCGTGGTTACACGTGGTCTGCGGTTGTGAGGCCGGTTGGACTTACTGCCAAATTCTCTAAAACGATGTTGGAGGCGGCGGCTTATGGCAGAGAAATTAACATAAAATTCTCTGGCAACAGCTCTGGTGGACATTCCTGCAGTCATCATGTCAATTGCACGCACCCATAAAACTTGAGACATCTGTGGCATTCTGTTGTGTGACAAAACTGCACATTTTAGAGTGGCCTTTTATTGCCCCCCAGCACAAGGTGCACCTGTGTAATGATCATGCTGTTTAATCAGCTTCTTGATATACCACACCTGTCAGGTGGATGGATTATCTTGGCAAAGGAGAAATGCTCACTAGGGATGTAAACAAATTTGTGCACAACATTTTAGAGAAAAGGTTTTTGTGCATTTGGAACATTTCTGGGACCTTTTATTTCAGCTCATGAAACCAACACTTTACATGTTGCATTTATATTTTTGTTCAGTATATGTTTCTGTACTGTCCCTGTGATGGCAAGAAATAATATCTGGGTCCGTATGTATCAAGCGTCACAGAGTAGGAGTGCTGATCTAGGATCAGCTTCCCTCTGTCCATGTAATCATATTTATTGTGATCTAAAAGGCTAAACTGATCCCAAGTCAGCACTCCTCCTCTGAGATGCATGATACATACGGCACCTAAAGACCTAAATACACACTCAGTGAAGTGGAAGCTTTCAACTTGAAAGTTGTCCTCAGTACAGTTCTACTGTAAACATCACCTCTCTCTCTTGTCTCTTCTCCTCCCTCCTTCTTCCTGCTGCTCTACGTTTCTCTTCCTCCTCCTCCCTCTGCCTCTCCTCCACTGCTGCTTTCAGCTGGGCCTGAGAAGAGAAGAACGTTTCTTGATTTAATGCTTCCAAGCACACTATCACACTTCCCCAGATTTGCTTCAGTGGACCGCACACACACTCCCCTGCAAACAGTTTAATTGTCCTCAATAACTGTATATATACTTCAATAGCCCCTCTAATTCCCAGCCTCTAAAGTCCTATCTGAACAACACCAAACTATTCCACATCCTCCACTGGCCTAAACACTCCATTTCTCACCAGCCTCTCCTCCTCCTGCTTTCTCTTCAGCGCCTCCACCTCCCTCCTGCGCTCCGCTCGCTGACGTGCACGTTCCTCCATGGCTGAGAGAGAGAGAGAAACCCTTTTGGTTCCAGGTAGAACTATTCTGGGTTCAATATACTGTAGAACCCTCTGTGAAAAAGGTTCTACCTGAAACCAAAAGGGGTTATTCAAAGGGTTCTCCTATGGGGACAGCCGAGTAACTCTTTTTGGTTCTAGATAGCACCTTTGTTTTCTAAGAATGTACATACAATGCATTCGGAAAGTATTCAGACCCCTTGACTTTTTCCACATTTTGTTACGTTACAGCCTTATTCTAAAATTGATTAAATTACTTTTTTCCCCCTCATCAATCTACACACAATACCCCATAATGACAAAGCGTCTGAAATGTCTGCAAATGTATTACAAATTAAAAAACATAAATACCTTATTTACATAAGTATTCAGACCCTTTGCTATGAGACTCGAAATTGAGCTCAGGTGAATCCTGTTTCCATTGATCATCCTTGAGATGTTTCTACAAATTGATTGAAGTCCACCTGTGGTAAATTAAATAAATTGGACATGATTTGGATAAGGCACACACCTGTCTAATAAAGGCCCCACAGTTGACAGTGCATGTCAGAGCAAAAAGCAAGCCATGAAGTCGAAGGAATTGTTCGTAGTGCTCTGAGACAGGATTGTGTTGAGGCACAGATCTGGGGAAGGGTACCAAAACATTTCTGCAGCATTGAAGGTCCTCAAGAACACAGTGGCCTCCATCATTCTTAAATGGAAGAAGTTTGGAACCACCAAGACTCTTCCTAGAGCTGGCCGCCCAGCCAAACTGAGCAATCCGGGGAGAAGGGCCTTGGTCAGAGGGGTGACCAAGAACCTGATGGTCACTCTGACAGAGCTTCAGAGTTCCTCTGTGGAAACGGGAGAACCTTCCAGAAGGACAACCATCTCTGCAGCACTCCACCAATCAGGCCTTTATTGTAGAGTAGCCAGACGGAAGCCACTCCTCAGTAAAAGGCACATGACAGCACCTAAAGGACTCTCAGACCATGAGAAACAAGATTCTCTGGTCTGATGAAACCAAGATTGAACTCTTTGGCCTGAATGCCAAGCGTCACGTCTGGAGGAAACCTGGCACCATCCCTACGGTGAAGCATGGTGGTGGCAGCATCATGCTGTGGGGATGTTTTTCAGCGGCAGGGACTGGGAGACTAGTCAGGATCGAGGGAATGATGAACGGAGCAAAGTACAGAGCGATCCTTGATGAAAATCTGCTCCAGAGCGCTCAGGACCTCAGACTGGGGCAAAGTTCACCTTCCAACAGGACAATGACCCTAAGCACACAGCCAAGGCAACGCATGAGTGGCTTCGGGACAAGTCTCTGAATGTCCTTGATTGGCCCAGACAGAGCCCGGACTTGAACCCGATCTAACATCTCTGGAGAGACCTGAAAATAGCTGTGCAGCGACGCTCCCCATCCAACCTGACAGCGCTTGAGAGGATCTGCAGAGAAGAATGGGAGAAACTCCCCAAATACAGGTATGCCAAGCTTGTAAAGTCATACCCAAGAAGACTCAAGGCTGTAATTGCTGCCAAAGGTGCTTCAACAAAGTACTGAGTAAAGGGTCTGAATACTTGTGTAAATGTGATATCCATTTTTTAAACCTGTTTTTGCTTTGTCATTATGGGGTATTGTGTGTAGATTGATGAGTGAAAAAAACAATTGAATCCATTTTAGAATAAGGCTGTAACGTAACAAAATGTGGAAAAAGTCAAGGGGTCTGAATACTTTCCGATTGCGCTGTACATTTTTGGTGTTGTTCTGTTCCAAAAGAGAACGTGTGTATGTGTGTGTGACAGAGAGAGTGTATATCTATAGGCCCATACCACTGCTCTCAAATCGCCCCTTCCTATTCCTACCACGTATAGGAAACTTCAGCCAAACAGAGTAACAGAGAGAAACTTTATTCCTCCACGTAAGCTAGCTACAGCTCTATACAGCCGACTCACGGCCATGAAATACATTTTCTCCTACTTCCTATTATTCTCCACAACAACAGTCAGACCATTGTGTGATCAACCATCTGGAAGCGATATCTCTGTGTTTATTTCTGTGTGTGTCTCTCTCTCTATGTGTGTGTGTGTGTGTGTGTGTGTGTGTGTGTGTGTGTGTGTGTGTGTGTGTGTGTGTGTGTAGTTTAGCTCTACGCAGAGCTTAACATGGAGGTGAATGTGCTGACTGACCCATGACGGTGGGATGACGACAGGGCTGACGGACAGCTGGTTTCCTGGAGGCCGAGGAACGGCCATCGTTCCCCCGAGAGACTCTCCCAGCCCTGAAACACAGAACATCACCCAGAAACACACATCATTAAATATTAACTCTCTAATATAGATCTACTCCCAATTTACCAGACTGACCCAACCAGCCCCGCACACAGGGGGCATTCTAAGGACTTGTTTTTGTTTGGAGGGAAGGTACAAGAAAAAGTTATCTCCTGTTTTATCTGAACGGTAGTGAGGAGGACTTCATGTTCTTTTCAATGAATTAACTTTTAAATAGTGAATCTTTCAGCAGACATGTTGTCACGCCTGGAGTAATATGCAGGGAGCATAACATGTTTATTACCATAGTAAATCATGTTTATTACCATAGTAAATCTCTAATTAGCCTCGGTTTTATTCTCAAGGGGAAGTGGTGTATTGTTTTAATATAATTAATCCTCTGTGTATCCTCTGCTGATGACTCAATTAAGGCGAGAATTACCGCAACGTTTCATACTTTTTACTTTTTGAGTGTTGGGTAGTAGAATATAAATCACAACTACCCAACACCAAGCCTACACTAGGATAATGTCTTGTCTTCAGACCTGAGCATGATTTGAAAGCCTTCAAAACGAGAAAACGCTTAGCTGTCTGCTTCAAGTAACAGATGAGTGTCCACAAGTCATGAGCTTTCGTACCAACTCATGTTCGCTGCATACTAAATGTTGATCTACCAATGAAAGTGCTGTGTCTGCTGATCCCCTTGGATCCTATGACCTCTGACTGAAATCAGCCACTTTTAACCACAATCACGTCATTCGGTCCAAGCGGAACTGTCATTTCTAGTCAGTCCCCCATTGGTATCGATTGGCTTGGGTCTTGAGGTTTGAGCACACTTCCGAGGACCCTGCGTTAGAGCCTTGCACACGCATGAATTTGAAGACCGAGCCCTACCCATGCCCACGACATTCAGGCCCTACCCTACCCAGGCCAGATTGCTTCTGCAAAATGTAAAGCCGGGTCCTGCCCGAAATCAGAAATAACTTCCTCCATTAGTAAATCCATTAGCTGCTCCTCTCTGTCTGTCACGCGCTCCCTGCGCGCTGCTCGCTCAGTATGCACTCCGCTCAAGGCGGCTCTGAGTCGGTGAGTATCCATAGCAACGGCTCCGCTTGGGCTGCTCTGCTCAATGATGAGACATGAGAGCACTGAGCTGTAAGCTACTTTACGTCACTCTAAACTCCAACAAAACTCAAGGAACATTATTATTTTCTGTGAAATAATCTCTCCTGTCTTATATTTGGCAATGTTGAAGCATTTGTGACACCATGTTATGATCTTAGTCAGATATGACTGTACTGCGCAGACAAGTACGAGAAACTGGCTCAGCTTCAAAATGTTAGTGATCAACTTAGTGATACCCGAGCCCTACCCGTACCCTAGTTATTGATGAAAAAACAGGCCCTACCCGGCCCTAACCCGATGTATAATGTCGGGGCCCATCGGGCTCGGGTCAGACACACCCTACACAGGCAGCCTGTGTGCCTCTCCTCCTCACCTGGGTTCCCATGGTAATGTGAAGAGGGACCTACCTGGGTTCTTTGGGGTCAGAGGTCATCCCTCTGGGGCCTGGGGATGCTGGGACAGCGATCTGGGCGGCTGTCTGGGCCTCCTGCCTCAGTCCCATCATGCTTTGCTCCTCCTGCAGGCGTGCGATCTGCTCCTGTTGCTCCCTGAGGAGCCTCCTCTGCTCTGCGATGGTCTGCTGCTGGCTGGCGTGGCGATGCTGGAACCGCCCCCCCCACAACGCTGCACCTACAATGCCCACCTCACCCCTCTGCCGTGCTCGCCTCAGCTCGCCTATTGAATAGAATACAACTTTATCATCCATTGTGAAATTATGTACATTTCTAACACTTTGTGGAAGTTGAAACCTAATCACTGATTTACATTTCAAATTTCCCTTTATCACCAATATATATATTTTAACTACCTTGGTCGGAACACTGGAACGGAACTAAATAATAGTGGTTCTGTTCGGAACAAATGATTGGAAAATCGTTTCGGTTCCAACCCCTGCTTGATAGAACTAGAGGGTAGACAAGTTGCCCTTAACTAAGATATAGGTAGGAGTTTCCCCTAATCACGGATACAGGGTCAGCATTTTAACTTTTACTTTGATCACTCACCTGCACTCATCGCCGCGTTACGCCGTGTCACCTGCCAGGGGAGGGTGCGCAGGACCACAGCCCCCGGCTGTCCGTCACCTTGACAGGCAGAGGGGGTGGGGCCAGCAGGTCGTGACCCTGGCTGACCTTTCTGCAGAGACAGGAATTGTAAAGTGTAGGGGTCACATGGAAATGGGATGAAGTTGATTAACAAAAAAAATACAAATACATTTTTTGTTGGGAAAAACTATCTCAATTGACATCAAAATGACTAGAACTAAATAAAAACTGTAGAAACAACAATGACTTACTTCACTCTGACCAGCTCACTAACAGTCATCTAACGAATGCTAGACAGTCAGGGAGCATAGAAAATTCCAAAAGCGATAGATATGGGACTAATTTTAGGACATTTTGACGGCGGGGAAATATTCCCAATTTGAAGTGCGGCCCTCCGTACCTCGGTGAAGACCGAATGCGGCAGGGCAAATGTGTTTGACACCACTGATCTAGATACAAGTTGCTGTGCCTCTCTCTCGCTCCTTTTCCTATCTCCCTCAAGCTCTATTCCACTATTCAATCTCTGCCTTTTTGTCAGTCACTTCCTCTCTCTCTCGCTCTCTGAGGAGAAAGCAAACCTTGCAGTGTTGTGAATATTTCATCATTTCATCAAACTCCCAGAGAGAAAAGTATGGGCCAACTCATGCGAGGAGAGGAACTCTGAAACAGAACCTGTTTATTCAGTAGATACTGATAGACTAATGCATGACTTTCACCAAATGAATACAAAAGCACATTTTATTGCCTAATTTGACCATTGCAGAATTAAGCTATAGCTAATGTTTAATTCATGACTACAGACCGTTACGACCTTCGGGCTTCTGTCTGTACTGTGATACGCTCCAGCAAATGTATATCTAATGTGCAGACACAACACTGTGTGTGTGTCTGTATCTGTCATTTTGTGTGTGTCCTCCTACGTAGCTATGCCTGTACTTTCTTTGTGTTGACTTTCCTCAGTGGGAGGGCTCTACAACTGTCACTCACCAGTTCTACGGTTTCTGATTGGTCAGAAGGCTCAGGCAGGCCTGTGATTTGCTCAGGAGCATGCGCCTCCATCATCTTGAGTTTCCCAGTTGCCGCAGCGTTGATCAGGGCGGCCATCTTGCGCCGCGTCTCTTCCTGCTGTGACAACAGCTCCCGGCGTTCTCTCTCCGCCCGACACCACAGCCGCCAATCACTCAGGCATCGTCTTAGCAAACGCCTCCGGTCACTCTCCACCGCCACCTGGCAGCGTCTACGAGGGATTACGCACTATTAGAGACAAACACCTGGTGTGACTGTGACGAGCTTGAGGGCCAGATTTGCTAATCATCTTCACCAGGGGTTACCAGGCACCTGTTTATTTGGCAAGGCAAAACAAATGACCTAATTTAAACTGTCCAGGTTTTCTTCCTCAGTGTTCATAAGTCAGATTCAGTGTTAATATTAAATTCAACCTGCGCGCCAGGTAGGTAGAGTTTTCACTTTTTTAACCAAAGTGCGAAACATAAAACTCCACCCTCCCAGCACACCAGGCGAGCTAAATCAAGTATGCAGATTGTAATGTTGGGACAGACTCCATTCTGTGCTTACCTGTTCTGGGTTCGTAGCTCCTCCTCTGTTCTCTCCGCTTCCCGCTGCTCTCGCCCTGCCCAAACCAGCGCCCGCCAGGCTCGCCACGCCCTCAGCTGTCTCCTCCAATCACAGAGCGCTGCCGCCTTGCCCATCCACACCCTCCTCTCCAACAGCACAGAGTACCAGCCAGAGAAGTGCCTCTGCAGAAACTGAAAACACAGATGCTGTGAACACTAAGCACACACCAACCAACAGAACCCTGTCCTTCCCCTCCACACCTGTATTCTACTAACCTTCAGGTTGTGCATCTGAACCCTGATCTCTGCTTGCTGTAGTCTGAGTGGTCTCTCTGTGTCCTGTTGTTTCTGTGCAGTAGAGCGTGAAGGGCCTGGCTGGAGTACCAGAGAGCTCTTAGCTGCCGTCTTCCTGGCGACCCTCTCCCTCTCCCTGTGGGGGAGACACCCAGACACAGTCAGACCTACAAGACCCTGAACTAGCTCCAAACAGATTGGCATATTTTAGAGACCCAGCATTCTGAATAAGAGCTCATTGCATGGGTGTGATGCAGGTGATTGTAGGAGTGTGGAAGTAAACGCGTGGTTTTGTTTGTCCTGTTGTTAGCCCTTAGTTTCCATGGTTACTGTACATTTGCCTGGCTAGCTGCTCCAGGTTCCTCCTCTCCTCCATCTCGCGGCGCAGTAGCACCATCTCCTGCTGCACCATCTCCTCCTGCCTGCGTGCCTCCTGCCTCCTCCGCCTCTCATCCTCCTGCTCCCTCCTCTGCGCCTCCTCCCTGGCCTGCCTCCGCGCCACCCTTTCCCTGTGCAACCTCTCCCGCTCCACGTCCCGCCGTGCACGGTTCTCACGCACCTGGAATGAGAAAAAAGGAGGAATTAGACATGGATGTTGTCATAAGCTGTTGTAGTAAACAGTTCCATTCACTGGGACTTCCATTTGGCTCCCAATGCAGATACTACAGTGTTACTTCAACTTTGTCAAGAATCTTGGGAATCCAGAGACTGTCCAATTCTGCGTAATGTCTCTCTGGTTCTGTACCTGTCTGTGACGTGCCTCCATGGTTAGGCTCGGGTCCCTCCTCTTCCTCCTGTCTCGCTCTTCAGAGTCTAGTGCCAGATCCTCCACTATCCCAGAATCCACCACTTCCCGCTCCATGAGGTCTTGAAGGAAGTTGTTGACCGCTGAGCTCTCCTCCTCCTCAGCCAGGTGGGAATACAGGTCTGAGAGAGAGACGGAGGGTGTACTGTATGACATATGGTCCTGATGGACCGACTGACTGTGGTATGATGTACAGTGCCTGGCGTTTTTTCCTATTTTGTTGCATTACAACCTATAATTTAAATGGATTTTTATTTGGATTTCATGTAATGGACATACACAAAATAGTCCAAATTGGTGAAGTGAAATGAAAAAAAGTACTTGTTTCAAAAAATTCTAAAAAATAAATAACAGAAAAGTGGTTAGTGCATATGTATTCACCCCCTTTGCTATGAAGCCCCTAAATAAGATCTGGTGCAACCAATTACCTTCAGAAGTCACATAATTAGTTAAATAAAGTCCACCTGTGTGCAATCTAAGTGTCACATGATCTGTCACATGATCTCAGCATATATACACCTGTTCTGAAAGGCCCCAGAGTCTGCAACACCACTAAGCAAGGGGCACCACCAAGCAAGCGGCACCATGAAGACCAAGGTCAGGACAGGTCAGGGACAAAGTTGTGGAGAAGTACACATCAGGGTTGGGTTATAAAAAAATATCACAAACTTTGAACATCCCACGGAGCACCATTAAATCAATTGTTAATAAATGGAAAGAATATGGCACCACAACAAACTTGCCAAGAGAGGGCCACCCACCAAAACTCACGGACCAGGCAAGGAGGGCATGAATCAGAGAGGCAACAAAGAGACCAAAGATAACCCTGAAGGAGCTGCAAAGTTCCACAGCGGAGATTGGAGTATCTGTCCATAGGACCACTTTAAGCCGTACACTCCACAGAGCTTGGCTTTACGGAAAATAGGCAAACACGTTTGGTGTTCTAAAATGGAGCTTTTTGGCCATCAAGGAAAACGCTATGTCTGGCGCAAACCCAATACCTCTCATCACCCCGAGAACACCATCCCCACAGTGAAGCATGGTGGTGGCAGCATCATGCTGTGGGGATGTTTTTCATCGGCAGGGACTGGGAAATTGGTCAGAAATGAAGTAATGATGGATGGCGCTAAATACAGGGAAATTCTTGAGGGAAACCTGTTTCAGTCTTCCAGAGATTTCAGACTGGGACGGAGGTTCACCTTCCAGCAGGACAATGACCCTAAGCATACTGCTAATGCAACACTTGAGTTGTTTAAGGGGAAACATTTAAATGTCTTGGAATGGCCTAGTCAAAGCCCAGACATTTACATTACATTTTAGTCATTTAGCAGACGCTCTTATCCAGAGCGACTTACAGTTAGAGCGACTTACGGTCAATTTTTTTTTTTATACTGGCCCCCCCGTGGGAAACGAACCCACAACCCTGGCGTTGCAAACGCCATGCTCTACCAACTGAGCTACATCCCTGCCGGCCATTCCCTCCCCTACCCTGGACGACGCTGGGCCAATTGTGCGCCGCCCCATGGGTCTCCCGGTCGCGGCCGGCTACGACAGAGCCTGGATTCGAACCAGGATCTCTAGTGGCACAGCTTGCACTGCGATGCAGTGCCTTAGACCACTGCGCCACTCGGGAGACAATCCAATTGAGAATCTGTGGTATGACTTAAAGATTGCTGTACACCAGCGGAACCCATCCAACTTGAAGGAGCTGGAGCAGTTTTGCCTTGAAGAATGGGCAGAAATCCCAGTGGCTAGATGTGCCAAGCTTATAGAGACATACCCCAAGAGACTTGCAGCTGTAATTGCTGCAAAAGGTGGCTCTACAAAGTATAGACTTTGGGGGGGTGAATAGTTATGCATGCTCAAGTTCTGTTTTTTCGTCTTATTTCTTGTTTGTTTTGCATCTTCAAAGTGGTAGGCATGTTGTGTAAATCAAATGATACAAACCCCCCAAAAAATCCATTTTAATTCCAGGTTGTAAGGCAACAAAATAGGAAAAATGTCAAGGGGGGTGAATACTTTCGCAAGCCATTGTGTTAACTGAACTTTATATTGTCAGATGGAAGTTGAGAGTTAAATATGTTGTTGTGTTGGTTAGTGTCTCTGTACCATCAAAGCTGCTGTAGTCCAGGGAGACAGGCTGGGCAGGTGGCATGGCTTCTGGATTGTTTTTCTCAGGGGAGCCAATCACATCGTCCTCTTCCTCCATCTCCAGTTCCAGACGCAACTTGCTGTTCATCCAATCACTAAGAAGAGCCTGGGCTACAGGGAGAAAAATAAAGAGTCACAAAAAAGGTATATGTGGTGTGTGTGTGTGTGTGTATGTGTGGCCTACCTTCCCCGTATGCTTCGTCATGATCCAGCAGCTGCTCTGTGCGCTGTAGTGCCATTGACTGGCTGCTTATCCCTGAATGGGGCTTCTTCAGGGAAAAAACCTCAGTCACTGCAAAGTCTGATGCCATTTCCACTGTCTGGGGACACAAAAGCACACCTCATGAATACATATGGCCTTATAGACAGATATAGCAGAATAATATCCTCTGCACACAAACAGTCCATCTCTGGTTTCAGGAGGTAAAGTTAGACAATGTGAAAGAAAGAGTTCTCACCTTCATCCATTGGTTGATCTCCCCATTATTGAGCTGCACCTGCTATTGTAGAAAATTAGACTTATTTATCATGACGATCAGAAAGAGCAGGAAAAATAAAAAGTGTGTTGCTTTGTCACCTCAGACTGTCATTACTATTACTATGTTTCACAGATGGTGAGAGTGGTTAACTGGTGGCTGTAAAACCAAGACAGCCCAGCCAATGCCTAATGGCTGAGGATTATTTCAGATTAATTTCCTATAGCAGTTGAAAAAAGTATTTAAATTCTAAGAGTGATTCAAGTAAGAGTGATTCAAGTATCCCTGTGTCACCCTGAGCACTACCAGAGGATCAAAAAGGCCATTTAAACTGTAAGGGCTTCTTCAGCCTTCTCCAGTCACTGAGACGTATAAATCCATACATTCTGAAGCCCCGCTTTATTTCTAAAGATGGCTTTGAGGGCACTTTTATTATGGTTTATCCATCTCGATAGGTTTCTTCCAGTAAGGAAATGTCAGAGATGGAGACAGAAAATATGATACAGTTGAATATATTTAAAGGTCCAACGCAGCTGTTTTTATCTCAATATTCAATCATTTCTGGGTAACAATTAAGTACCTTACTATGATTGTTTTCAATTAAAATTGTAAAAAATAGAAATAATAATAGCTTCTTAGCTAAGAGCAATTCCTCAAGCAATAATTTTTCTAGGACTGTCTGAGTGCGGAGGGGAAAACTGAAAATAAGCTGTTAATGGCAGAGAGGCTTGGAACTCTCTTCTAAATGTATGCACTCACTAACTGTAAATCGCTCTGGATAAGAGCGTCCGCTAAATGACTAAAAATGTAAATGTCTATTAACTAATTTGCAGCCTGGTTATGTCACCATGCAGGCCAAAACTCCATCCCACCAAAACAGGCTGACATTTCAGGCTATCTTTTTAAACAGCTCTTACAATAAAAGGCATTAGCATAATTGTAACAATTTCACAGTATTATTCCAACCTCACAGTGTAGAAATATACAAAACACAGGAAAATCACGTTTTTGACTGCACCGGGCCTTCAAAAGTTTTGTTTGCAGTCATGCAGTGTTTCATCATGCATTGGAAGATCAGTTCGAGGTCATCAATTAATGATTTGTGCATCACTTTAAGTTTAGGTGACACTCGACAATATTTTACGTTACCTCACACCTGTCAAAAGTATTTAATTAAACCGTAAACTTCTCACTCACCCACAAACATACACACATACAGTATATTGACAATAACACCTTACCTTATCTGCAGTGGGTTTCTTTGTCTTAGTTAAACTTTTCCAGCGAAAAATATCAGGGTTATGTGAGTATGCCATTTTTGAAGCCAAATTAGCTGCCACTTATTACTAATTAATACAGACAAATGCAAATCTTACTTGCTACATTTGTTCTATACCCTTCTCAAATTTATATTAACTACTTATAGCACTAGCTACGCTTACAGCAAAAAAATACTTAGTTAGAAGTAGGTATTTGAAGCTAATCCAAAAGTGATGTAGCTAGCTCCATGCTGTTCTGCTGTTTGCTAGTGCGCTGAAAATAGAACGAGATGCCTTGGTAATGTAGTCAATAGCCACGTTTCTCAAACGCACTGTTTGCTTGACAGTGGCATTAGTAAACTACAAGTCCCATTTCAACCTTTTGTCAACAGAAGCGTCCCTTTGGTAACCATAGTAACTTTGGACTCCTCCCCAAATGTTGAACGTTTGACTGTGTTGTAAAAATAGACGCCAAGTCAACCTCGATTGAATGTGCAAAGTCCACACGGTATTATCATAGTCCCACAGAAAGGGTTTGCAATTGTTATAATATATGCACACACTCTCAGTTTATTCAAGAACAAATTAGGTTTTGTAATGAGATGTGTGCAAGTTGTCACTAGTTACCACAGCCACAAAGTCAACATATCGTGAAAATGAAAACTAAAATGTGCTTTTTGGTCTTCATTTAAAGGTTAGGTTTAGGCAAAAGGTTAGGAGTGTGGTTAGGGTTAGCATCAGATTTTAAGAAGATACGTTTTAGAAATAGGCGGAGTTTAGACATAATTATGACTTTGTGGCTGTGTTAAATAGTGACGACCCCTCTCTGCAAGCTCCGAAAAGGATGACGTATTATGGAAGTGACCCGAGCACCGTTGATAACCCCGCGACGTGTAGTTTTCACGTGCTTTGGTTCCTGGTAAGCGAAAGATGCTAAACGTTCAATGACTCTGTTTTAAAAAGATGAAAACGTTACTTTATCCTCTTGAGCTTTGTCTAGGGTTTCGGAAATCAGACAAATATAAACATTTGTTAGTATACTGGACTATAAAAACGCCACTGAATTTAGCTACAGTAGTGTTAGCGATTGCTAACAACATCGTCAAGCTAGCCAGTTGTTTGCCCATTTTGGCCATAGTACGTATGGACAAACATTT